>NW_006767009.1:2722-12720 GCF_000275845.1 Dichomitus squalens LYAD-421 SS1 | reverse complement strand
TCTTGGGATGCGGGTGAGGCTTTCCTGGGAGAACGATGCTTGTGTCTACGTCGTCGTCTTCATCAGGTGGGGAGCGGACGATGGCCCGGGAGATATTCGCTGACGCTCCAGGATGGCGGATAGGTCAACTTCCGGCTCGACAATCTCCTCTCCTGCAGTCTCGCCATGAGCACTTCATGTGGCTATATGAGCACAAGGAGCTGGGCGGCACAGACCTTCAGAGTCAAGTTCAGGCTCGGGCTCGACATAGCGATCCGCGTTGGTGCCGAGCTGTCTGCGACCATACCTTTGCTCAAGTTCCCGCTCGTACTCCTTCTGTTCCTCCTCGTCCAGCTCAGCTGCATTCTCTCCTTCAAGCAGCAGGCGTTGGCCAAATGTTGCAGGACGGCCGCGTCCGCGACCACGTCCGCGGGCTCGCAGATACTTTCCTAATCCCCCGCGAGACTTGCCTCGGCCTCTTCCCCTGCCTCTTGGTGCCGCGGCTGACCCTTCTGCACTTTCTGACATCGTGGGCTGTATCACAAGCTGACAGCAAGCAGTTGAATTCGAGCGAAGAAAGAAGGGATAAACAAGAATGACAAGAGAGGAGAAGGGGATGGAGGCCGGAGCGCCGTGAGCTTGGCTTGACTTGCACCCTCACGATCACCGTCGGACACAGCGACGACGACGCGCATCACGACCCCTATGCTCCAGCGATGATGCAAACTGCCTCTTTCTATCAGCCTCCTCTGGCGGCCAAGCAGACCTCTTCGCTGATGGGCGACTCGACCCGCGCGTCCGTCAACCACCTTCTCGCAGGGGCGTACTCGACGCCCTGCTCGACCGCCGCGCACGCCTTCGTCCAGATCGTCCCACCTCTCTCTCGCTTCCAGCTCGCCCTTGACGTGTTGATGCCTATGCTCGATGCTTCTGTAGAAGTGAGTTACCCGTTTGTCGCCATCGTGTGTGGTGTGACGCGCGTGAGCTGACAGCGCGCGTAGCTGACCCAACGCATACTCGTTTCATATATATTGTACTCACTATACGCACCCCATCCGATCTCCCTTAATCCGTTCAATTCCGTACTCTATGCCACGTTTGTCAGGGAGCGCGACGCTGCTGTGCAGGTCGCCAGCGCAGGAGGCGTCAGCGAGAACGAACAGCTGGTCTGGGTCCTCTGGAAGATACTCAAGGGGGACGGCAGCGATGTGAGTGCCATTTCATCCTCGCGATGGCGAGCGGCGAGAGTTTATCTCATATAGATCGGACCATTCTCCCCGAACACATTGGCACGATCGCCCCTCCCGCCCAAGCTCAGGGCGGCGAACCTGAATCTCGAAGACGAGACCGTTGTAAGGCATCCGACAGAATCCACTGCGCGAGATGGTGCCAAGGACGCTGCTGGCTCTCTGGAACGCGATGAGGAGACCGAGAAGTACTCCCGCGCGGCCACGCTTTTGCTCGCTGCACGCGAGCGTGTCCTATCTCTTTCCGAGCAGCGCGTCAGTTTCCTCCATATCATTCATGCAGAAAATGTTCTGAAGTCAGCGCAATAGGTCGTGCTGTCTATGATGTCTCGGCTCACATCGCCCCCTCTCATAACCTCCGTCGATCTCCCGTCGATCCTAGCCACCAACCCCGCACTTGGACACCCACTGGTAGCGGCACTTCTCTGCTCGGCGAACGACACAGGCCCAGAACCGTTTCTCGATGTCATCAAGCGCCTTCCGCCCATCCTCCCGTCGTTCGATCTCATAGGCCGGCTGTTGCGCGACTCGACCGGCGTCGCGGATGTCACCACGGGAGGGCGGACGACGATCGCGGATCTCGTCCGGACAGAGGTCCTGGGCTGGTTCGTCCACGAATGCGTCGCATGGCTCGATCGCGCAGAGCAGGACGAGCGCGAAGGCAACATCAGCGACGACCGGTTTGCGAAGGGTGTTCAGAATGTATGTTTCCCCCGCCCTCCTGTCGAATGCCTCCGTTGTATCGCCTTGCGACTCACGTGCGGCATTCTCTCCACAGCTCTGTCGTTTTTATAACTCACTTATTAAGCTCGGGATCGTCGACCCGGCCTCGGACGCTGACTCTGCGGAGATGGCGCACTTCACCCTGCGCAACTCGCGGTTTGAGGAGGCGAACGCGCTGTACCGCGTTCTTGCCATGGGCAAATTTTGAACGAAGGCCCCGCATATGCCTGTTCTGCTCTGTATCATGATCAAGTACAGTCACCCAGCGTGATCGCGCCCATATGTAGCCCTCATCCTGTCCTTATCCGTGATGTCCTGTGCGGTCCCACCATCTTGTCTTGTCTGGATATGTATCCCGTCTGTCTGTTATCGTAACCACCACGGACTGGCCATACTGTACGGTTATCTCTTAAATCATCCAAGCACGGCATATTCCTTATGTTATGCGGTCACGGAAACTTACCAGTACTTATATGCAAGCCCCTGCCGATCCCCTGTGTAGTCTAGGTCGAGAGTAGGAACCATGTTTGATCATTCGATAGCGTACACGACATACGCATGATACCTCCCTATATGCATGTATGCGTTCCGCTACCATGTGTAGTACATAAGCTGGAGCCGACGCGCACCATGTACACACCTCGATTATGCTGCTGCACTCTAGCCCGTCCGCGTCTCTGTAGTGTACACTAATAAGGGTTCTCCCAACATCATAGAGCGAGAAGGATTGAGAAAATCACAAGCACGGCAGACAAGGACAGGAAGATCGGGAGAGGGGACGAGGGACGGGACGTGAGGGAAGACATGAGCGAGAGATGGTCGGCTAAAACTAGTAGATTCAGATTGGAAGGGGCGCAGACATCGAGGGCGATACAGGGCTGTAAGGCGACACTGTCGCGGATATAGATATAGGTGGGTAGAAGGTGAAGATGGCAACTCGAAATCGACTAGACAAGGGGGGAATATGTGGGTGTGAGCGCCGACGAAGACCCAGCACGACCGATGCGTCCGGCCGAAAGCCACGAAGAGAAAACCAGTGTCAAGAGGAAACAAAGGAAACTCATGACGCCTGCTTGTTACGGAAGCGGAGCAACGGCGCCAGTCCTGAGAGTGCGCAAGCCTTCTTCAAGAACTCGTGCTGCGACAAGTCGTCAATTATCGCGACCAGTGCGTGGAGTAGGCGGACGATACGTACCTCCAAGAGCTCGTCCGCAGTCGCTCGGCTCTTGACGTCGACGCACAAGCACACGCTCAAGAAGCCCTTGAGCTCCCGCGAGAGGGCGTCAGGCTTCTTGAGTGTCGGGGTACCATTCGTCGCGATGAGGTAGAGCGCCTTGAGCGGCTCCTCGTCAAGATATGGGGGCTCGTTCTCAATCATTTCGATGGCCATAATGCCCAGCGACCAAATGTCGACCTTGGCACCATACTCTTTTTGCTTGACGACTTCAGGCGCCATCCAGTACGGGGTGCCGACCATCGTCGCACGCTTCGACTTCTGGTCCGTGAGCTTCGCGCAGAACCCAAAATCGGCTGCAGAGAAAGTCAGTAGACGAACGCAACATGTGGTAGAGAATGATACGCACTGATCTTGACGTGGCCCTGGGCGTCGAGAAGAACATTGTCGGACTTGATGTCACGGTGAATGATGGATTGGCTGTGAAGGTGACCAAGACCCTTGCACGTCTAGGTTCCCGACGTCAGTCAGTTCGCATCCCCCAAATACACCCTCGAAGCACCACGCACCTCAAAGCAGATGCTCGCAATCTGGTCCTCCTCCAGCGTGTTATTCTCAATGATGTCCGTGAGCGCCCCTCCCTCCATGTACTCCATCACGACCCACAGCTCGTTGCTCTTCACGAGGTACGCGTCGAGGAAGTTGACGATGTTCGGATGCTGGCTCTCCTTCATCACCAGGATCTCGTTCACGATGAGCTCCTTCCGCGGCTGGTTCGACAGATCCATCTCCTTGATCGCCACCTTCTTCCCCGTCGCAAGCACCTTCGCCACATACACATGCCCAGACGCGCCCTGGCCGACCTTCCGGATCTTCGAGTAGAGCGCCTTCGGGTCGTCCGCGCTCACCACGCTCCGGAGCTTGTCCATGATCTGCGCCTCGTTCATCGTGCTGATCCGCTTCTCCTTCTCCACCTTCGGCTTCTCCAGCGCCGCCGCGGCCGCCGCGACGCTCCCATTCCGCTCATCGTCACCTGCCCCCGTAACCATGAGCGCGGGGGGTTCCTTCGGGCCGGTCGGCTTCTTTGCCGGCTGGAGGGGCTTGACGGGCGGGGGCCCAACGGTCGACCCGGCGGCCCCAGGAGCGGGCTGGGTAGCGGGCTGGTTGACGGCCGGCGCGGACTTGGCGGGTGCGAGGTTCGGTCGTTGCGACGACGCGCCCTGCCTGTCGAGCGAATCCTTGCGCTCTGGCTGCTGCATGAGCCCCGGCGGCTTCGTCGTCTGCGTCTGCGTAGGCGGACCTTGCGCCTTCGCGCGCAATCGGAGCTCCGCGGACGACGGTGAGTCCTCGGGCAGCGGGGGCTTCGGCAGGTTCGGGGCGGGCGGTGCGGGTCGGTTTGCGGAGAGGAGAGGGCGCTGTGGCGCCGGGCGCGATGCCTGGAGTTGGTTGGGGGCACCCATAGGAGGGATGGGCGGGCGCATGGCGGAGTTAGACTGTGCAGCGGAGACAGTGTTGGCATGTTGGAGGTGAGAGCTATTGACAACCTCAGCGGCCCGCGCAAGAGCAGCCTGAGTGCCGTTGACAGCATCCCCATTGAGGTGCGCTGGGGCCGAGTCTTGCCGCTTGATAGCAGGCCTGTCGTTCAACGGAGAGATCTTGTTGATTCCCGCACCGCCAAGGCCCGTACCAGCATTGAATCGCGGAGCACTGGAGGTATCATATGGCGAGAGAGTGGACGAAGACGCATAAGAACTACCGGTATTGCGATCATATGGCGAGAGGGTCGAAGAGGATGCATAGGAACTGCCGGCGCTTCGAGGACCACCGAGGGACGAGTAACCCATCTCCTCCATCTCGCGCTTCTGGTGATCGGTATAGAATTCGAGGACATCGAGCACGGCTTGCGGGTCCTTCGCATAGTCCTCTCGGGTAATGGCCGACTTGGTGAGCAGCTTGCTCCACGCATCCGGCAAGCCCTACGCTCTGATCTCAGTACAGTGTCCGTGAGCGACGAACAGACCACGCACCGTGAATGCCCCCGAGACGGGATCGAAGCCGACGTGAACTTTATGTTGGAAGTTGGTCGGATTACTCACACCCATCAGAGGGCTTCGTGAGTAGATGTCATCCTGCCACCCATACAGCTCCTCGTCGCTCTTGAGAGAGAAGTATATCCGCTTATCCTTCGTCTCTAAGAGCAAGCAGTAGGGCTTAAGGTCTGTCCGCTCAATGTTTGCGATGTCCGAGAGCGAGATCTGGCTCTGATACTGTGGCGAGGTCTGAGATATGTCCGGAATGGGTTAGCTACTGCCTCCGAGGTTGCGCAATAGAGAAGAAGCGATAGAAGCCCAATGAACAGTCGACGCAACCACGCGTGACCAATAGGACCGGCCTCCAGCGCACAGCTGGTATGGAATTGCCGATGTAAGGACAATGGACGACCCCCATATGTCAGAAAACACGCCATCCCCGAAACATAAGTAGGAGTACAAGGTGACACGCAACAGAATCTGTTCGGAACGCAGCACCCCGCAAAGGTCCTTCCCTGCCTTGGTTACGCGCTTTAGACCTATGCAAGAGCGATTACACAACGAGTAATCCGGAGCTATGTCCGCCGCATTCACCTGGACACTGGACGCTGGAATGCCTAGCATTCCCCGAGAATGATGCCACACCCACTGACTGCAGCATCAGATACACTTCGGGCAGCGATGCCATTTAATGCGGGGGCGCCGTCGAAAGTCGCTTCTCACCTAGGCTCGCCAGGGGCCTAACCCGTACCAGTTCAGTCCCAGAGCCGGCCCCTGGATGTGTGGGAGCACACAGAGGGGTGAAGTTGCGGTAGCATGGAAGAGACGCGAGAATCGAAGGCGAAGGTAGCACAGCACCCGCACCGTTTTCCCGCGTCTTCGACGACAGCCGCCTTCTGTTCTGCATTGCTCACTGCACTTATGTTCAGGTGCGGGGCAGTGAAGGCATCGGGCGCTCGGTAGGAGAACCTGGTCAGCGAAGCATGCGCCTAGAGGCGGTCATGCAGCGGCGAAGACACTTTCCGCGACCTCTCTGTGGTCACCCAGACACCCAGGAACGTCCGTGGCGATCACAGCGTACAGATATGAACGCGGGCGGGAGCGTGAACAAACTTATCGATGGTCGCGAACGGGCGTTGTGCCATCGCGAATGGAGAGTGTCGGCCCTCGACATTGCCCCTGCCTCAAGCTACCGCAGACCAGAAAAGCACGCGACAATGCGACGATAGCAACCTTGAAAGAGTTGCGGTTGACTCATCGAGGGTCGCGGACCGGTCCTTAGCACCGCCCGAGCTGATTGATCAGAGCGGAACCGAACGGCGTTCACAAGGCCCTCGACATGAAGGGAATGTCTGGAAGATGAAACGGCGGTGCTCACCTCGTTCTTGTGGATGGAAAGCGTCTGCTCTTTCAGCACGAGCCACTTGGGCCGCCAAAGCCAACTGACGATACCGTCCTCCTTGACCGCCACCATGCCACTCCGGACGATGTGTGAGCTGTTGATCATGTCCGAGTTGCGGTTGGGGGAACCGCCAATGCCGGTGTAACCCCCCGCGTAGGAGGAGCCGGAGGGGGACGAGGTGCCGACGGAGAAGGAGGAGGCGTAGCCCGAGCTGGCGAGCACGTTCTGGATATCGTTCCCGCGGCGGATGGGCGCGGCGGGGGCCGGGCGCGAGGGCGTGAGCGACGTGGAGGTGACCTGGTAGTGCGCCATGACGGGCAGTCGAGTTTATGCGGCCGGGTGTGCGGTCGGTGGGAGGGATCAAGATGGCAGTGGATCAGACCTTCAGGGTGCGCAGACGAGATCGCAGGGCGGGAGAGACACAGAGAGACGAGCCAGGGCGTTAGAGTGCGGGCGATTAGGGTGATTGTACAACAAGGGGGACGAGCGTACAGACACAGAGGTCGTGAGGGTCGTGCGCCGTCGGGCTTGTCGTGGGCGTCGGAGAGGACGTCGAGGGCGGGGTGGAGGATGTCGCTGGCCTTGTTTGCGGTTCTGCAAATGCTCCCAGCCGAATCCGGATTTGGTCCTCGCTGGGTGACCAATCCTCGGATCTACCCGACGCCCTATTGTCACGGCAACCATTCCGGGCCTCTATCCCGGCCTCCTACTACCCACAAAACATATTACCTCTCGTCTTGTACTCGACATGACGATGAGTGCCCAACAGTATAACACAAACCATATGTCAGCTCATGTATTCATCGAGAGAGACGTCTGACCGCGAAAATACTTAGCAGCATTGCTCGGATAGAAGAGATCTGTTGTCGAAGACTGATGGACCAATCACCCTTCCTGTGCATGCTATGCGATGCATACCAACCACAGCATCACGCGAGGTCAGCGTTCACAATAATGATACGTCGGTTGGAGTCATCACCAACAGAGCGTTGCGATCGATGTACCTAGAACCCGAAGACCGAGGTAGAACAGCCTCCACATCTGACAAGTGACAGTAAGAGAAAAACGACCTATCGCAAGGCCTGCTCATGACACATACAGTCATTAACGGGTCCTCGGGACACTGCGTGTTTTCTGACCCTCCCTGTATCCTACTGCCTCAGGTCTTTGTACATACCATTACAGCCTTCTTACAGCTCACCTCTCCTCGAATTTCATCAGAGGCGACCCAGAAGCAAAGTCACCAGCCCCATTTCTGTACGAGATTTACACGAAAATTGAATCTGGGACTGATTCCCGCCCAAATCTATACTCATCGTGCGCATGGGCGTGCCCCGTTTTTGTTTTCCAACAAGGCGACATATCTCCTACTCATAGCAACTTCATATCGTGTGATTTTATCGAGCTCAGATAGTCATCGAAACAGTGTGGAAGGGTAGTCTTTCGCTCGAGCGATTGGGTAGTTAGATGTCCATTTACCATATACGAACTCGGCTATCCTCGGCAACAGCAATTTCGATCCATACGAGAGAATTAAGCTCTATGCACGCTATACATACTCGGGCAGGACGGAAAACGATGGTATTGGACGCGCGCTACGGAAGCTGCGCGGGACCACCGAGTCCGTGTCGCCACCGCTCTCTCGCGCGACCGGTGGGCCGAGTTCAAGCCGGCGGAAGGCGAATGTACCTGATACATGAGAGGTAGCTAAGCGAAATAAAAAAAATGGGGCAGCGGAAGGGCGGGTGCAAAAATGAAAGCTCGAGGAGCGCGAGCTCCCGAAGGGCGAGGGGACGAGGATCCTGGGCTGCGAGCCCTTAACCTATATACTACTAGAGGCAAAGCAGATGTAAAGCGGCGAGGGGGTGGCACGATTTACGCTGTCATAGACCCTGGACAATATCATTATTAGCCCCGGTCAGAATTGAGCGTATCTCGTAGCCGCCCGTATTTTGTACATCCGTATTTTGAGTCACGTCACCCAAGCCGCCTGCGTGTTTGTTACTACCAGTTTGTCACACCCCATTGCCACCAAGTCGCGCACGACCGCACCACCGCGCGCGCATCTGCATATTTATGCGTCTCTCGAAACCACAGTGTACTTCACCACAAGAGCAGTTTTGTCATTAGAAATGTCTGAGACTCCCTTTGGTTCACCTTGAGCTGAATTTGTTGGGGTCGCGAGCCTCCTTCGAGCCATGTTATTGCTTGCGCACACCTTACCAGCGCGGGCTCGGTGCAGCCGCAGTAAGATATCTCCTATCGTCACCCTCATGTGGTTCAACTAGCAGGCTCAAGTTGGGTGGCTATGGCAATGTGTAATGTCAGATTAGCCGCCTTGAACTTTTGCTTGTGCTGCTGCACCCGCGAGCCCCTTACACTCGCAACATCTGGATAGTTCATACAGTCCACTGAAACAATGTGCAAGAAACGCGAGTAGCGGTACACAAAAGTCTGATATCATATCACTAGTGTGCGCGAAGGCCCCAACGAGTGTCGTTGCGTGGGTTGTGACGTACAGGTGACAAGCGCTCAGGCGGTTTGGGTGACATGACTCAAGATACGGACGCATGAAATACGGGCGGCTACGAGATACGCTCAATTCTGACCGGGGCTATTGTCCAAAACAGCTGTCCCTCGGAGGACCAAGAGACGCGCGATAAGAAAAATTTGGGACGATTGTCCCCGATCCCTCTCACACATAGTTGAATTACCACGAAACTTGAGCATACAGTGACTGCCGAAAATAGTGCACCGGCGCTTCGCGCGAATGAAATCTCTGTACGACGGACGACCTGTGCTATGTTTTGGGCTGCTTATTGTACATCTATGTAGCCACACAAGTCTTGATATCATGCAAAGACTCTCACGACAAACGGCGCAGGATTGCTCAGGTTATTTGAGTGACATTGGACAGACCCCAAGTTAGGGGTACATATCAAGGTGGTAATGAGCAACGAAAGTTAACCGTAAGTCTACAAAATCTCGAATCTGAGCCTACATCTGGAAAAACAGCCTTTGCGAATTGACACTAATTATCACTATTCAGATAATCTCATCTATATTAGCAAGTGTTAGCAGAGATGACATCTACATTAGAGCTACTATTCAGACGCACTTCTTCAGTAGTGCAACTAAGCACTAATTAGTATACTTGGTACTAGTTATAACTACTCTTCACTATCTCTTTTTCTATAGTGCCATGTAGTGCCAACATGATACTACTATAGCACTACTGCAAATGCGGTCCTCTAATTTTCGCTATTTTGCACTACTGTAGTACTATTTTGCGCTATTTTAGCACTACTCATTTAGGAGAGACTCAAATAAGATGACAATCCTTTATTTATAGCTCATAGTTCTCAACTCAAGCATTACACACCTCTATAGCTGCAAAATCACCATAATAGCTGACTTATATTTGAGGGCACAACTCAACATAG
>NW_006767009.1:0-2600 GCF_000275845.1 Dichomitus squalens LYAD-421 SS1 | reverse complement strand
TCACAAAGAGGGATACAAAGGCCCACTGGAAATGCTAGGGTCAGGTTCATCTGGAAAAACAGCCTTTGCGAATTGACACTAATTATCACTATTCAGATAATCTCATCTATATTAGCAAGTGTTAGCAGAGATGACATCTACATTAGAGCTACTATTCAGACGCACTTCTTCAGTAGTGCAACTAAGCACTAATTAGTATACTTGGTACTAGTTATAACTACTCTTCACTATCTCTTTTTCTATAGTGCCATGTAGTGCCAACATGATACTACTATAGCACTACTGCAAATGCGGTCCTCTAATTTTCGCTATTTTGCACTACTGTAGTACTATTTTGCGCTATTTTAGCACTACTCATTTAGGAGAGACTCAAATAAGATGACAATCCTTTATTTATAGCTCATAGTTCTCAACTCAAGCATTACACACCTCTATAGCTGCAAAATCACCATAATAGCTGACTTATATTTGAGGGCACAACTCAACATAGAACTTGTTATCATGTATAGGACTAGGCTGTTAGCACAGCATTCAGACCATAAAGCATGCTCTATAGCACACTCCATATTATATACATAGTCCCAGACATTACACATATGCAAGCCTCAGCAGGTGAATCTCAAGGTGAGGTGTCACCACTTTGCCCAAGTCCAGCAGTGATGGATATATATAGTACTTGTGGAGAGGATCTATGTAAGCTCTGGTGGTGTAGTGGTATAGAGCACCCCTTCGGAATAGAAGTGTTATCTGAAAGTGGGGTTGGGGGTTCAAGACTGGGTGAGGACACTTTTTTATAATTTTTTTTCCAGCACTTGAAATGCATCTGGGGCTTATAAACAGATGGTTTTGAGGTCATATAAAGCATTTTTACACTAGTCAGAAATTATGGACCCACTCTATCCACTACTATCAATGTCTACTGTAGCACTATTTCCGTCTACTATAGTGCTACTTTGCACAAATTTGCATTAATAGTGCAAAATAGTGCAATTATTTTTGGGGACCTCTCGATTTTGCACTATTTTTCACTATTCAACTACTGTGTCTATTAAGAGCTAATTTGTACTGAATAGGTGTAACTCGCAAAGGTGGTTTTTACAGATGTAGTAGCGTGTATGCAGTCCATGAGCAGCCTTGAGAGCCTCAACACGATGGGGAATGGAATTGTACAGCTTCTGTATATAACCAGTATCAAGCCTATACCATTCCTCCTGCAAGGCAGCCCATAACTCATCAACATTCCGGGGAAGAGGGGAACAACGGTGCACACGGCGGTCTAACTCCTCCCAGACATGCTCGATAATGTTCATGTCAGGGGATGATGATGGCCAAGGGAGTAGGATGATGTTGTGATTTTCGAACCAGCGGGTGGCAAGATGAGACGTGTGCTTCCAATCATTGTCTTGCTAGAAGATAAAGCAGCGGGGAGGGATGCGATGGTCGTGAAGTGTACCCAAGAGGGACTTCTCGAGAATAGCGACGTACTTCTTTGCATCCATGATGCCATTGATGCGGTGAAGACGTCTGACTCCACGCGATGTGATGCACCCCCACACCATAACACTTCCTCCACCATGTTTGACCGTCTTCTTCACGTTCCTGTCCAGGAAAGCCTCCTCATCTCTCCTCTGACATCAGCAAAACTGCATTTTGATTGGCTTGCAGCATGTTCAAAGCCATTCAAGAATATGTCGTCCAAGTTGACCATCCGATTGTTACAAGCATGCTAAGTTCTCTCTGATTCCACTGCTATCCAATAGGAATAGCATATTATATCCAAAGCGAATCAGGCCAATCAAAGCCAGTTGACACAATCGCTTGCCTCGAAAAGCTTCGATTTTCAAGACTCTCTTCAAGCATGCTTGAATGGGTCAGAAGTTTGCTAGATTGCACGAATAAGGTGTGTTATGTAATCACACACTATGGCAATTCCGCTCAATTTTGGCACGTAATTGAGAAGATGATATTGCGAGGATATGACATAATCTAAACAAGGTACGGAATGGTACGACGTGCGTGGAGTATACTACAATAGCTACATACTACAATGTTGTAGGGAACCGGATAGACTCACTGACAGATGGACACTTGCACTCACCGATGGATGGGATGCGGAGACCTACTACTGGCGAGACACACAAAGACTTATGGACTATAGCTTATCGCGCGACGCCCAAGCCATGTACGTACCTTCATACTTCGGCGCATATATGCGGTGACCATGCCCAAAACAGGCGTGCTTACCTTGTTTTCCGAGTGCTCATGGATACTGTGACTATTTGCCTTGGCAGGCGGGTGCGGTATGGGCAGGGAAAGGACACCTCATGGGCCCAGTCACAGCGGAGATGATGAGGAGAGTACAGCGGAGAGATGAGAGTTAGGTGTTACCGTTGGTACGCCCCACCCCCTATCTTTTCGTTATTGGACTACTCCTTCTCGTCGCCCTCGTGTACACTCCACTCCCCTTCCCGTCCCCGGCGACCTATGCTTACCTTCCCGTTCCCTCGTCGTCCGCCTGTACACTATCATCCCCCGTTCTGCCCCCTGACGACTATGTTCCTAGCCCCGGTCCTCTCCCTCAATATCTCCCCTTTCGTCTA
>NW_006767008.1:9527-12986 GCF_000275845.1 Dichomitus squalens LYAD-421 SS1 | reverse complement strand
TGGACATCTTCTACGTCGCTACGGCTGACATGCTCGCTGATGCTCTCACTAAGAATGTTCCTCTGACAATTGTCAAGAAGTTCTGTGAAGGTGTTGGTCTTCGACACTGAATGCTCTTCCGTATGGACGGATTGAGTGGGAGTGTTGAACTTGGACTTATCCAGTCCGGACTACACGAGGCTATGCGTCTCCTAGCGCTTAGCTGTGGTCGCTTATGTAGTATGTTACCATATTTGGGACTCTCTGCTCATGTACTATAGCTATGCTTCCGGACTCTTCTGGTACTGTCTAGGACAATCCGTACTACTCCAGAACGGTCTAGACAGGTCTATGCCTTACTCATCTCTTACTCATCCTATGGTGCGATACGTCGCAATTCTTTCGTCGTTGTATTATTCATCGCACTATGGTACATGTGACTAACCACTCTTTGATTAGTCATGGACTCTTCTCTGTAGTATATAAGGACTTGAGATTGCGTCCTCCCTCTTCAGTCTTTCCTTACTGACTGAAGAGTGAGTACTTCGTTACATCTATCTCTAACTTGTAGTTACTTACTTAACCTTTGTAGTCTTGCTTCGACTCTAGGTACAGTTGGTTACTGCAATATAGTCTTTCCTTACTGACTGAAGATCTTGCTTCGACTCTAGTCAGGATCTAATCCTTGTCTTCACAGCCCCGAGTTTATCAACCCCTCCCCTCCTTTTCACATCGTGATCCTATTGATCTCATCGCCATCGTCGGTTCCAAGGTCAATGCCGTCATCAAAAGACTGCAAGCCATCTTCGATCGCAAGGATCAGCTGCTTGACACCCCCCACGAGCATCGACTTGCCCTCCAGCGCATCGGTGACAGACTCGAGTGGATACTCGACAACATCACGGAGAACGGCACCTCGTGGACTCGCAGCCAACAACAGAACATCGACTGGTTCTGTAAGGAGTTTGGAAAAGTCAAGTTTAGCGGACTAGGACAGAACTTCGAGCGCACTGTCAAGGGTCTGATAGAACTAGAGCGCTTCGGGTACTTGAATTGGATCGTCGTTTAGTTTTGTATATCGAATATCTTTCGCAATGGCTTCAGGCTCTCGTTACGCCCCTCTAGCAGAGGATGACTTTGAGTCAGATGACCCGGGCCTACACACACACCCGGCTCCATCACAGGCACACACCCGTCCGGCTTCACCCACTGCCACGCTTCAAGCGTACCCGGAAATTCAATGGATCTACGCTGGTGTTGAGTACGGCTCGTTAGAAGATGCTATTGGTGCCTCGGCAAACAGTTTGGGGATCACCAACCAAGCCTACGTCGACTGGACCATCTCCGTAACAAGGGACATCACACGGCGCGAAGTGGTCAATGTTTATAATGTCCTCGGCAACAAGATCTACGAACACCGGAACGATTTTCTTAAGGAACGTGATGCCACCCACGCCACTTTTGAAACCCTGGACAACTCAATGGTAGGCCTTCACACCAAGGCTGACATTGCTGGAAACCTTGCGCTCAAGGCTGTCGAAGAAAACAAACAGCTGAAGGCGGAACTGGTCACTGTCAATGCGGATCTGGAAGTTCTCAACCGGAACAACACGGAGCTCGTCAAACGGTACAAGGAACTCGCGGCCAAGTTGGAGCAAGGCTTGTCAAACCGCACCACGTTTGGTAACCCTGCCGCCCCGGCCCCTGTCGTATCCCAGGCTTCGCGTATCAAGGCGTCAGAACCACCCAAGTACAAGGGCAACAAAGGCTCGGACATCACTCTCGAACAATGGTTACAGAAGATGGGCCTCTGGTTCCGCGTCCAGAACATCACCACGGACGATGACAAGATTACCCTGGCCCTCATGTACTTGGAAGGCGGCGCGCACGACTACGTCGAAGACTACGTCGAGACAGCATCAAACGGCGGAACCCTTGGATCATGGACCGACTTCGTCAACCGACTCAAGGCAGGCTATCGTCAACTGGCTCCGGAAAAAACGGCACAGACATCCCTCGAAGAATGGTGTTCAAAGACCCACTCTACCGTCATCCAGTTTGCAGAGAACTTCCGCCGCTACGCCTCGAAGTCCGGTTACGCTGACGTAGAGCTCATCCGCCGCATCGACAATCAGGTTGGCAAGAACTCGCAGATCCTTACGGTTATGACAGCGATGCGGCAAGTCAACCCCATGCTGATTCCGACGAAATGGGAACACTATTTGGATTGGGTGCTCAAACTGGAAATGGAAACCCGTGGAAATCAGGCCAAATCGTCTTCGCAGCAGCACACGACTAGTCGCCCCCCACGGGACCCCAATGCCATGGACGTCGACGCAATGCGCAAGCCGGAGAAATTGTCTAAGGAACAGCTTGAATGGCTCGACAAGAAGCTCTGCTTCTGCTGCGGAAAGCACAAGTTTACGACCGGCCAGAAGTGTCGCAACCCTCAGTACACGGGCTACTACGAGCTTCCGGACATGAAGAAGCAGCCGGCTGCCCCGACCAAGGTTCGCACGATGGATCCAGCCGATGAAGACAAATGGGAGTACATCCGCAGGGCCCTCGAGGAGTTCGAAACCAAGGGAAAGGGCAAGGGCAAGGCACTGGAAACTGAGACCGCCGCACGCATCGTCGAGGTCAAGGAATCCGAGGAGGATTTTCTGGAACGGGTACTTTGAAGACTGACCAAAGTATCCGACTCTGTAATCATAGCGTAGACCTAGAGGATTCTTTTGTTCCACGTTCGAATGCTATTTATCTCGCATCAGCACGTCGCCCGCGAAATTTGTTCGATCTCAAAGTTTCCCTCACTCAAGGTACGCATGAAGTTCAGTCAGAAGCCCTCCTCGATTCAGGAGCCTATTCTTGCTTTATCCACCACCGGTTTGTTCAAGAACACGGACTCACCCTACGACGCCTCTCTCGTGAAGTGCGAGTTTTCAATGCAGACGCCACCGAGAATAAGAAGGGGTTAATCACACATTACGTCCGTTGTTTACTCCGTATCGGAGATCACCTCGCTTGGCAGTCGTTCCTTGTCACAGATATTGGGCGGCAAGACATCATCATTGGCATGGCGTTTCTACGTGAACATAACCCTGAACTCGATTGGAATGCAGGGAACATTGAGTTCACACGCTGTCCCTCAACATGCACCCAGCACACAGTGCAGGACGAAGAATTACGGAGTTTGCAACTTCCCCGAGTGGAAGATGTTGCACAAGATCAGTACGGTGACCTCGGCCCCGAATCCTGGGAGAGCACCGATCAGTTTATTCATTGGGTGAACTTCTCCGATGACCCAAGTGCTCGTCAGATGCGAGCCAGGTTAGAAGAGAAAAAGGATACCAACCCTGCAGCAAAAGGCGAACAGGACCGCGCATACTGGTCAAACCATGTACCAGAACAATACCGGCAGTATGGCGACGTCTTTTCCAAGAAAGCCTCGGAAAGAATGCCAACACGAAAACCCTACGA
>NW_006767008.1:0-2440 GCF_000275845.1 Dichomitus squalens LYAD-421 SS1 | reverse complement strand
CCGGAGTGGCCCAGAGAGCCACGCTGTCCTGCATGAACGAGAAGACTGCCCGAATCCACTGGTCGTCGCGCGCACTGATCGCGTTGCCCATGGCATCGACGTGGTTGAGCGTTGATCCTTGGGACATGGCCCAGGGAGTGAACGCAGCCAGGAAGTGTCGTGCTTTGCCCCCCTGTTCGCCTTTGAAGGGAGAGGGCTTCTGAACCGCCTTCAGGCTGTTGGCCCCAGTGGTCGAGTTGGCGAGCTGCGCCATGGACTGAGTGAGGAGGGTCATCGACTGGAGTAATACCGTCATGGGGTCCGGGGGTTGCATTGCCGTCTGGGTGCCCGGTTGGGCCTGCTGGGGGTTGTTGGCGGGGCCTGTCGTCTGCGGTTGTCCGCCTTGTTGTCCCATGATGGGTGGAGCGGACGGTGGGCGGGTTGGGGGGATGATAGGGGATGGGGGAAGCGCGATGAGTAGCGCTACTTCAAGCTCGTCAGTCGGAGTACCGGGGATGGGGGATCGAGTCGTGGGTGACTCAGCAACGGGGGAGTCGGGAACTGGGATGAACTCGTCCTCAAAGGCCCTTGAGTTGATCCGATCTGGACGGTGATGGCGATTTGGGCAGGGGTTTAGCTCACACGGTTCCCAGTACCAGAGTCCGTCTGCTGGATCCTTTCGTTGGTGGCAATGAGTTTCGTCGACGGTGTCCCACGCGTGAAATCTGCCGGTGCAGTCCAGGGTGGGGGAGACAACGGAACGGCAGTGGGAACACTCTTGTTCAGAGCGTCAGCACCGGGGGAGAGATCTCGACCTAATGTCACGGCGACTAGGTGCGTAGACTCGGGTCGACGTTCGGCGACGACCTCGTAGGCGAGCGGCAGGGAGCCGAAAAGGAAAGAGAAAGATAGAGGGATAAACGTAGCAGAAAACTCGACGGGGCAGAGCGGCGGTCGGCACGAAGGCACGAGACCGATGAGAGCTAGTCTTCACGCCACCAGCGACAGACTAGTCCCAATGACCAAGTTATACATTAGCACTCGAAGGGAAATACAACGCTATGGCCACTCACCTAGTCCCAATGACCAAGAGGTCGAGATGGGGACTAGGGAGCGCCTAAGGGGGTCCTTATATACTAGAGGGGCTGCTTAGCAACCAAAGACAAGGCGCGAGAGCAAGGCAGTGAAGATGACAAAGAGAGGACAAAGGGCGAGAAAGAAAAGGCAAGGGCATGACGATCACAGGAACATAGCATGCGGCTGTGGGAACATATCTACAGTGTCCAAACTAGGATGGGCTAGGAAAGGAAATGGTCCGAAAATGGAAGGTGGGCGTCAAAGGGGAGGGAATGGGCGGTAAAAAGGGGCGCCTGTCCAACGTCCGTAACAACGCAGTGCCTCTTACACATGCTAGCCCTCTTTCTATCCAGCCCTCCTTCCACTGATTTGTGCAATCATCAATGCTTGACTCATCTAACCACACCATGTACTGCATTGGAATATCTCTGTAGGCACCTTGCCAAGTTGCATGCAGGAGCTCATTGCGCTCAAGAGCCTCCTGGGCTACCTGTTTGTGGGTGATATTAAGTTGTCGGAGAGTTTGTGACAGCCTTGCTAGGGAGACCAAGACATCCCAAGCTGCAAAGAGCTGCTCCTCCATCTCATCAAGGTAGAGTGCTGGGTTGGCTTTTATGGTGCAGTTCACTTAGTCACCACCAATGTTGTACACTTCTCACTTGGCCTCAAGCCCCAGGCTTTTGGGTGGCCTCTATATCGGGCTGTATATGGCCTTGAACATGTCTCTAATATCATAAATGATAAGTCAAGCTAGGAGAAGTAAGAGATAGCTCACCAACCTTGGTAGTGTCGCCTTCAGGCGGACGTGGTACAGATGTTGAAGTGGCCGATCCGATGAGCGCTTAACCTGCTCAGTTCAGAACCGCCGCCGCCTCACTGATTTCCTACCGTCTCTTCGCCAATTATGGCCACCATCGTCATCTGTAAAAACCACCTTTGCAAATTACACCTATTTAGTACAAATTAGCTCTTAATAGACACAGTAGTTGAATAGTGAAAAATAGTGCAAAATCGAGAGGTCCCCAAAAATAATTGCACTATTTTGCACTATTAATGCAAATTAGTGCAAAGTAGCACTATAGTAGACGGAAATAGTGCTACAGTAGATGTTGATAGTAGTGGATAGAGTGGGTCTATGATTTCTGACTGGTGTAGAGATGCTTTATATGACCTCAAAGCCATCTGTTTATAAGTCCCAGATGCATTTAAAGCGCTAGAAAATATATGAAAAAAATGTCCTCAGCCAGTCTTGAACCCTCAACCTCACCTTCATATGACACCTGTTCCGAGGTGGTGCTCTATGCCACTGCACCACTAGAGCTTATATAGATCCTCCCCACAGGTACTATATATATCCATCACTGCTGGACTTGGGCAAAGTGGT
>NW_006767007.1:9783-13552 GCF_000275845.1 Dichomitus squalens LYAD-421 SS1 | reverse complement strand
TTGTGATTGAGAGGGAGTCGACGGCAGCGAGCATCGATCTCGTCTTCGCCACACGCTTCTTGCAGCCAAAGGATAAGGTGCTTCATGACTCCTTGGTATAGCTGATGGAGGATATCGGGGGTGATCGACATGTAGATGTTCGTAAACGGAAGATCGAGCCAAAATGGATGCGGCAGCGGCTTGATGCCTGCATCGTGGCAGGCCTTCGAAAAAGCAGTGGGCCCTTCGTCTAGTGCAGATAAGGCATCGAAGACCTTTCCGAGGTCTCGCAATGCCCGCGAGGTGTTCGAGGAACTTCCGACCTCATCGCGAGGAATCGGGCACTTCGGGCACTCCCCAGTCTTGCAGCCGCTCACAAGGAGCTGTTCTGGGTAGTCGCCGACGTAAACCGCAAGGATTGGATGACCACGGCGCACAACACCATCACCGCTCATAAGCTCCATGCCTGTGACACCGACAGACGACAGCGGTGTGAGGACACGAGCCATGCATGCGTGGAAGAGGTTAGCGAGGGTGCGGCGACGCGCGGCCTTGTTGGGGATATGCTGTAGCTTCGAAGTGGGCAGGTATGCAAGGAGGATCTGGCCGCGGCGGGAAGGCTTACTGCGTACGTCTTTCGGAAGATTTCCGAGTGTCATGTACACAGGATAAGCGGTCTTGTTCCCGATCAAGGTCAACTGAGTCTTATCAGACGAGATGACGATGGGGACCACTGTGGCACCAGGGTTTCTCTTCTCGAGCTCCTTCTGGAAATCCGTAAACAGTCAGAGACGGCTTAGATAGATGGTAGTTTGAAAGGTGTCATACCTGGGTCGCCCACCACCACTTTCCCGTATTCATATCGAAATAGACCCGCACCGTGTGATCCGCGTCGGCGTAATGGCGTTCAGGCACAAGGAGGAGAAGGGGGGCAAACTCGGGGTTGCTGAAGAGCGAACGGATGCATTCTAGGACATCACGAAAATACACTTCGATTGCCTCACCCGCGACAACAATCTCGTGGCGCTGGAAGCGAGGACGACAAGGGGGTAGCTCCTTATCAATGATCTTGTCTAGCTGCTGAGAATTCTTGTAGGACAATGCGAGCAGTTGAGCCACCTAAATGAAATAGCATGATTATGCTGAGGTCAACTGAATAACACGATACATATATTAGCACGTACCTCGTCAATGGCTAGGAGTTCTGAGAATGCCGTCGACCCTGGCCCACGCATCTTTGCCCAATGCCCAACAAGCCAATCCCGACGTGAGGCGAACGGATGGTAAGGGTTGGTCGAAGGAGCCTCATTCAGGCATGCTTGATACTTCTCATTTGCATCGACACGGCGAGGTACATCGGAGCGGGGGATGGGGGCCCCAGCATGATGGCCAGGGAAGGGGATGACGTACGTCTTGCGAGATACATTAGCTTCAACAGCGTTGCGTTCGGATTGAGATGGCACCACGGGGTCCTGTGGTGAACCCCCAGGATTCTGCTCCGAGACGTCGCCTCCAGTGTTGGGAGGCACAGGACGGGGCTCGGGCTCCCAGCTCTCAATGTCGGCTGGAGATCATCGTCGTCATCATCGCTCGCCGGGAAGTCCGAGTCTCCATGGGGGGAATCAGGAGCGGACTCGTCGTCAAAGAAGGAGGGATCGTAATCGCCGTAGAAGTCGCCTTCGAGAGGAACGGGAGGCGCATCCATGTCCACATCATCGAATACATTCGAGTCGTCCTCTTGCCCTAGAGGCTGCGCTGTAGGAGGCGGGGGTAGACGACCATCTCGCACGGCGATGCAAGCGGGCTTTCGGGTTTGAGCGAGGTGCTTTGATAGACCCGACGGAGAAAAGTAGAGGGTGCAGCCAGGGCACCGCTCATCAGTCGAAAGATGGGGTTGCCAGTGAGAAGACATATGCTGGAGTACAAGCTGTTCAAGGTCCGTAGTGAGACAGACAAGCAGCACGCGGAGGCCAAGCACTTCAGAAAAATCAAGAGGCGGGAGATCAATCGAATTCGGAGTCCCGTACTCCCGAGTTGTCTATGTCGACATCCGTTGCGTGCGTCAGCCATGCACAAGATGGACCGGCATTGAATCGAACGGGCCTCTACCCCCATTCGTCGACATCGACATATGACTGTCAGACGGGACCCAAATGTATGCGAACTAATGGCCTCCTGAGTTGGCAGTGACTACTGATTGTACACCTGTGCTAAGAAACAGCGGTTGTTGCAATTGTGAAATGCAGCAGCGAACGGCTCTCAGTAACAACAAAGCTATGCAAACAAATTGAATCAATTCACCTAGGCTAACTGTAGCCTGGTGGGTGGACCCCCGCGCGGCCAATCATTGGCCCCACTGCAGCCACATGCCTGTCGGGCTCGATCGTAGTGTACTGTTCCGCAAATTCAAAGTCCGTCAGTTATCTGAATCTCTTGCTCCTCTGCCACGTACCATCCTCTTCTAAACCTCCACCTCTCGCTTCACTTCTCACTCGCTCCTTTCTATATATTCCCAAACATCGTATTCTCTCATAATTTCCGTCTGTCCGACATGTCAGGGCGGAGTACTCGATCATCTGGCAAAAAAACAGGTCACTCACCACCTTTACCAAGTGATATTGCAGGGAGTCAAGCATCATCTGCAAACAGTACAAACAGCACGAAGACTGGCTCAGGCAAGGCTACGCCTAAGCCAAAGGCTACAGGTCATTCGTTGAACAAGACAGCGGCTGCACCGCCGGCAGGAGGTACGTTGACAGACATATTGATTAGAAATGTTGCGCCACATAACCAGAGAGCTACGTACCGTGCTAATGCGCTAAATCCTACAGCCGCGGCACCGATGGCGCAACCGGTGACAGTTCAAGTTGACGGCCCCGCCGCGGGTACCGGTCCTGTGGAACGGCCGCAACGTAAGTCCAAGACGGATGCATTGTTGAAGAAAGGTGAGCACAATGCACTTCACAAAATCCGCTCACTCACTATCAAAATAGGCTGGACTGCAGACGCCCCGAAGGCCCGCAAACGCGCCAACTCCGCAACAGCGACACCGAGCGGTACTGCTAAAAAAGGAAAGAAGGCGGACACAGACGCCTGTGAGTTATACTCAGTTTAACTGACACGTACCAAACCCCTGAAAACATCTTTGCTGGACACCAGTGACCCCGCTGCACGATGGCACAAGTCAAGGAACAATGTCTCTCACGGTCCAACGAGGTGGGTTGTCGGCGTCTGCGAGAGGTACGTCTACTTCTCCGCGTATTCCAGCCGTCACTAATTAGGTAATAATGAATGTGAACCGAACAGAGCAACTCACAACCGTCACAGAGACCCCCTTGTCCTCCTCCATGGGTCTTCCATCAGTGCACGACCTTCGTATGGGGACCTCACGTCAGTCGGTCATCCTTATGATATGTGTGACTCCGTGCCATACCGTAACACATGCGCTAATAATCGGAACCTTCCATACATTAGAAATGCCGACTAGACCCGTCTCGAAGTCGCCCAACCTAGTCCAAGCGAGCGTGTCCACTCGCGAGATCGCCTCCGACGATGAGGCGACTTCGGAAGAGTCGGATGGACGTTTGGACGGTCACGTCGACAGCGACGGAGCGCATTCGGAGTCGGGCGACGACGTAGTCCTCGATGTCGAACCTGGCCAGCTAGCCAAGATGCTCCGCGAGGAGGTAAGCTTCCTTGAAATCGTTCGGTTTGTTAGAGCAGTCGTGTTCGGGCTTGAGACGACCCGACCGTTCGCGGAGCACTTACCGTCGTGCTTGAAGACGATAAG
>NW_006767007.1:0-4471 GCF_000275845.1 Dichomitus squalens LYAD-421 SS1 | reverse complement strand
TAGTGTGAGCTTCTGTAGTGTAGTGGTTGAACATGCTGTGTTGAACACTGAATTTGCAGGTTGCTGGTTCAATTCCCTGTGGTGGCTATTTTTTTTTTGCCGCCGCTGCACCCACTAACAAATATTGTACACTTGACCTTGATCAAGAGCAGCTGTCCTTTGATTTACTTCCATGCATATCATCTTTATTCAATACATCTCACAGTGAACTTGGGCATGAACTTGAACAGGGACTTGGAGGACTTGGCCAAGTACCTGGTACTTGGCCAAGTCGACCCACCCAACTTGGCCAAGTCCATTGGACTTGGGGTACTTGAGGTACTTGGGATACTTGAGGTACTTGGCCAAGTACCCCAAGTACCTGTACAAGTCCGTGACGTTTTCCTGATGTTATAAGGCCGTCAAGGACTCTGATAGCAGTGACATTGCATACAAGAGGCTTACCATATATATATCATCTAATAGCCATTCTTTGACATGCGTACTGAAATGTAACCAGATGTACACAGGCCCAGGAGAGACCGTCCCGGGAGGCCTCTACATTCGCTGTCGCTCAAATTGCCGCGCGTTCAGTGCAAGCACAGCGTCGATCGGCTCCTTCGCCCGCGGTGACACTCCACTACCTTGCCTGTTACCACTACCACCATCTCTCATCGTGTTCCGCTCTATCCGAGCGTGCTTCGACCGGTCTCTCTCCTGCCAGATCATTCTCCTCCTTCAGCCCCCCAAGTCCACGACTACTCGCATGTCCAGCGCACGATCAGTGTCTGACGCTACTGCGTCACCATCCAAGTCATCCATGCCTCCATTGAATGCGATTGCGAACATCAGGAAAAATGTATTTCTCCAGAGCTCCCTGCGCCGCTCGCGCGTGCTCGCAAGCCTCGCGAGAGCTTTGTGCACAGCTTGAGAGCGCTCCGGAGCCTCGCGAGACGCCCGCTAACCTCGGGAGGACTCAGAACCTGTGCGAGGTTCGATGTTTGTTGCACTCTTCGACACCACTTTTAGCACGTCCCCTATGATGCATATCGATCATACAGGTATCTATACAGTACAAAGTCATGGTGTCGTAAGTATGGGCTAACAAAGAACTTTGTGCACTTGTCGAGGACATTTGCAGACATCCATGTTGTATCTACTTGCTTACCCCATTTTGGTATAAGATAGCAGCTACGCACAATATGGGTGATAGGAATCATGGAGACTCGCCGGCGATGGTTACGTGTAGAATACGACACTTGAAACATACCTGTATCCGGGTCCTGTGTTCGGAATGGTGTAAACCATTCCACGAAGGCAACGGGGTCTCTTGAGAGGTTCTCTCCATATGAAAGAGGGAGGGATAAGATGGCTCTGATACGAGCGACACGAAGACCTGCAAAAGAGATATATAAGAGTTGAACAGTATTCTCAAGGTGCACAGACGTACCTTCAAGTGGATTGATTGAGTCCGCATTCCGCGGATGCTCTTGGACCAAGACAGTGTCAAAATGCGCAGGTACAGCTGGCCGTAGTGGGCGAGAGGACTGAGCAGGCATGGCGCGAATGACATCCTTGATTGGAAGTAGCGAAACTTGACGCATAGGGGGGAGGAAGACAGATACACGTTTGTAGACCGCAAAGCGCGTGCTGCTGTAGATGAATTGCGCTGCAACAGGCAATTGCTGACCACGTCTCCGAGAGGCATCTCGGAGGTACTCCTCCAGTGCGCGTACGAAATCGGTACAACCAAAGTCATGGACAAGCTGCTGCACTGTAACACTCCGCAGACCAGGATTCTTGGCAACCACGTACTGAGGTACTCCATCACCCATGGCCGCAGCGGCTTGCTCATCCTCCATGTCTACATCACCATCACTGCCCTCCAGCGTATGTGAGGTTGAGGTATTGTGAGGAGTGCGTGCGGAGATTGCCCAGTCGAGGAAGGCTTGGAACCGGCTCACAGCCTCTTGACGGTTCAACCAGACGGTCATTTGCTGAATATACGAGCGTTTGTTGGAGGCAGCGTAGCCCCGTTTTGCGTAGTCGATGTGTAGTCGTTCTGACTGCTCAGTGTTGTAGCCATCAGTGGTGCCAAGCCTGCGAATAGAGAGCGCGTAGTGGAGAGCTGAGTGAAGTTTCGGAACGTTGAAATGATCGCGCACTCCTTCGCGCACGAACACAGCCTTGTGCTGATGGAACGTGGCCCAGGAAGCATCCATGCGCGCGAGAGAGTCTTCAGTGTGAGCTTCGAAATGAGCATAGTACACGAAGTCAAGAACAGCGCGCACAGCGCGAACGACATCTGGGTCTGAGGCGCCAGTGATAGCGCCAATGAAGACCTTCTCCATGTGCTTGTACTCAGTCCCTGTCCACTGCGAAACGAGTGATATGCCATGCTTGAAGTGACGAAGAGCTGGGTGTGAGGGCATAGCCTTGAAGCGGCGATCAAGTTCAGCTCCCCCTTCAAGGCAGGAAGTCGCCCAAGCTACAGTATGGTCCTTGAAGACGCCTTTGTGAAGTTGGTGAAGGAGGTCAGGAGTTATGCAGGAAAAGATGTCGCAATGAGGTAGGTGTCTCCAAAAGGGATCAATGAGTCGCAGGCCTAGCTCCTTGAACTCGAAAGACCTCTCGCCGCGGGCTTGCTCCTGTATGAAGTCCCATACTAATGTCTGGTCTTTCATTACAGAGTACACTGGCTCACCCAGCGCCGTCGAGTGCACGGAGCACTTGGGACAGAAGTTCTCTTGGCACCCTGAGATGAGGCATTGCTCCGGGTGGTCCGCCACATATGCTGCAAGAATGGGGTGGACACGACGGCGAGCTCCATCAGCGCAGATCATCTCGACACCGGCCTTCCCAGCCACAGTAAGTGGTTCCAGGATCGCCTTCATGCATTCATGAAAGAGTCGATATCCCTCGAGGGATCGTCTCTTACCCTTGGAGAAGCATTCAAGCTTCGTGACAGGTATGTAGCCAACCAAGATGGTCGCTCGCTTGGACGGCTGATGGCGGACGGACTTCGCGATATTCCCGATGCTTAGATAGACAGGCCATGCCTGCTTGTCTCCGGAGAAGCGCGACAACTGTGTCTTGTCAGATGACAGGATGACAGGAGCCACGGTGGCACCGGCGGGAAGAAGGCCCTAAGAATTGTGAGATTGAACACTCAAGTTTGAGCGCAACTGATGTGTACGTACTTGAACATCCCACCACCAATCCGCCGTCCACATCTCATCGTATATTCTCTCCTCCCCCTCATGGTTGGTGAACAGCTTCTCTGGAGCATAGCGGATGAACGCTCTGAAGACCAGATTCCCGAGAAGCTCGCGGATACACTCGACAGGATCCCGTCGCCACAGTTTGATCTCTTCAGTCTTGCGCGCACCATTTTCATCGACAAGATCACCCTCAACCTCCCACTCATCACAGACCCATTCGGGACCCATGGGAAGCTCGTCGATGCGTTGTAAGTAAGTGTATTTGTTATGGAAAGAAGGCCGTGTCTGATTGCGGGTCTGTATTGCATATTGTGAGATACAGTGACTGCCGAAAATAGTGCACCGGTGCTTCGTGCGACCGAAATCCTGCTGTACCGCCGTATCTACAAAGTGTACCACTGAATAAATGCAGTTATATACATTCCTATGAGTCCCTTAGTATAGTGCTGGGATGATAAATATCAACTCCAATACAATGCTTACACAATTGGCCAGAAACATGTTTCAGCGCTAATTTGGTATGCGCTGGCACTGGGCACCGGCGCAACTCTTCTTCAACATCTTCGATGACACGACCTCTAACGCTTATATCCTTTTAATACTCGCTTCACAAGATCCTTGTCTACACGCCTGTTGCTATGACAGTGTGTACCCCCAGCAAACGTGCTCGCATTTTGGCTTTCCGTGACCCCCGCTTTGGCAAGCCAAAGTCCTTCCGTGAAATCGGCTCTATCCTCGGCCTCAATGCTTCCACAGCCTCACGGAACTACAAGATAGTCAAAAAGGCCCAGGACGTCTATTTCCGCCCCCGAAAGCCTGGCCGCCCTCGCAGCCTCTCCCCCCGTGACCTTCGTCATGCTGAGATCCTCCTGGCAAGGGGTACGGCTCGTGATGCAAGTGATGTCCAGCGACAGCTGTTCCCCACCGTCAGCCCTCGCACTGTCCAGAGGAGTCTCTCTGAGATTGGCCTGCATGGACGAGCACGTCGGGAGAAGCCGTACCTTAGCCGTTCAGTTGTGGCGCAGCGGAGAACCTGGGCGGAGGAGGCCAGCAAATGGGGCGATGCAGAGTGGCGCTTGGTCATCTACTCAGATGAGTCGAAATTCAATCTTTTTGGCTCGGATGGGAGGCAGTGGTGTCGGAGGAGAGATGGGGAGGCTTTCCTGGACAGGAACGTGAAGAAGACGGTCAAACATGGTGGAGGAAGTGTTATGGTGTGGGGGTGCATCACATCGCGTGGAGTCGGACGTCTTCACCGCATCAATGGCATC
>NW_006767006.1:5370-13697 GCF_000275845.1 Dichomitus squalens LYAD-421 SS1 | reverse complement strand
CCCCACTGCCCCACGTTGAATTGCAGCTGCCATCTTTCAATCTCTTCCCTGGCAACCCCTCGTCAACTTCACCACTGCCGCACCCTCCGACCTCGAATGGGCCTCCGGACGGCGCCCCGGCATCGGGTCCATCGGGGACCGACGGACCTTAGGAGGGGGGTAATGTCACGGACGTTGGACAGATGCCCCTTTTTGCCGCCCATTCCCTTCCCTTTGACGCCCACCTTCCATTTCCGGACCGTTTCCTTTCCTAGCTCATCCCAGTTTGGACACTGTAGATACGTTCCCACAGCCGCATGCTACGTTCCCGTGATCGCCATGCCCTTACCTTTTCTTTCTCGCCCTTTGTTCTCCCTTTGTCATCTTCACTGCCTCACTCTCGCGCCTTGTCCTTGGTTGCTAAGCAGCCCCTCTAGTATATAAGGACCCCCCTAGGCGCTCCCTAGTCCCCATCTCGACCTCTTGGTCATTGGGACTAGGTGAGTGACCATAGCGTTGTATCTCTCTTCGATTACTAATGTATAACTTGGTCATTGGGACTAGTCTGTCGCTGCCTGCGTGAAGACTAGCTTTCGTAGGTCTTGTGCCGTCGTGCCAACCTCCGCTCTGCCCCGTCGAGTTTCTTGACACGTTTATCCCTTCCCTCTCTCCCTTTCCCCTTTCGGCTCCTTGCCGCTCGCCTACGGGATCGTCGCCGAACGTCGACCCGAGTCTACGCGCCTAGTCGCCGCGACAGTGCCCGTTCGCGGGACGCCGCGTCTTGCCCGCCTTCGCGCGCTCGCGCTCACGCGAGCGGTCGGCGTTGTGCGGCGTTATGGTGCGGTGAGTCCTCTCCCGTTGCTGTGACGATGCGCATATATCCCAATTCTGTGGCGACAGAAATTGATCAAGGGGGCGATATGGCGAGACCATACGAACCTGCTCGTTGACAGGCAGAACGCGCTCATCGAGGAGCTGCGTGTGCTTGCTGAAGAGGGGTTCCCGAAGGCGAAGGAGGAGTGGGAGAAGGGCGTCCACTGTGAAGAGCGCCGGGACCTAAAGTCCGCAGGTCCGCGAATGAAACGTACACTTTAGCAGGTTCGCGAAGCAGTGCCGTGTAAGATTGAAATAGGGTGTTAAACTTGGTGCTTGTAGAACTATATCAATTACAAAGGATATTCATACAGCGTGCTATCGTGAAATGCTAAGTTCATCGTGGGGCATAAGCATACGCGCTAGAAATGACGTCAGTGGGGGGATTTGGTGGCCCCCAACGGCGCTACTGTCTCGACGTCTTCTTCATCCGCGACGACCATGCACGTTTTCACGTACCCTTGTCACTTTGCCCTGGCTCTCCATCATTTCCACATCACTATTGCTTTGTATTTCTAACGAAAGTAGCTTTGAATCTGTTTCTGGCTAGTGGTATGGTGGTATGAAGTTTGATATTGCATCGGTAAGCTCTCCTCGCATAAGTTCAATGTATGTCCCCTTGCCATTCACTCACACCCATGGGTATATGCTGTCATCTTCTAGACACATCTTACTTGGTGAGTATGACAATAATCTCTGAACCCAGTTGGCTGTCCTCTCGCGCTTTGTAGCTAATGTATCCTATCTTCTAGTCTCGGATGTCGTTCTGCTGGGTCACCGCTTGTAGGATCATAGTACTGTTCCTTCTCGATGTGTATTGTAGCTACAGAAGCACCAATATACAATACTTTTGAGCAATTCTATATGAGATAGCCAGCTTGATGCATTAGGAATCATATTCAGTAACATGGGGCTGGTTGCTATTCACCCGCCATTCATTAGTTTCACACCTGCTGGATCTTTTCATTTTCGCCTTAAGTCCACACCCCTAGTGCAACCCGGTTGCAGGGTAGAATTCATTTGCTTGCGTGGAAATCAACAGGTTTACCGTGTCCAATTCATTACTTTTTTGGTGGTTTTACCGAGTTAAACAACCCTGCATGGTCTCTACAGTGACGTCATGCAGGGAGGTATGTCTCTTCTCTTGCTACACCTCTGTTCTCTCGCTTATGCCTCTTCGGACACAGAAAAGCGATAAGCGTGTGCGAAGCTCCACGCCAGCGGCAAGGGTGTTCATGACGTCGAACATTAACAGGAAGGCTAGCCAGATGTGAGCGACACGCATGATGCCCCGCACGCCTCTCGATCAAGCCGCTATCGCGGTACCGGACGCGCGCAGCACCCATTTCCTTTTGTAATTGTCTTGTATGCCTTGTCAATGTCTCTGCTTCAGCAATATATTTTCCGTCCCTGTATTCTCCGAGTTTCCAGTCCCACAGCCCAACACCAAAAATCGGAGGCGAGGTCCCGGATATTTGACAACATTTACAGGTTGTCGCCCTGTACTGCCCGGGCTTCTCAAGATCACCCCATCTCGCAACCCTAACGATCTCGCGCAAGGTAGACGGTTACGGCCTTCCATCACAGTCATTGCAAGTGGGCGCCACACTGACCAATACCAGGCAATACTAGCAAGATCTTGCTGGTATTGCCTGGTATTTCTAGACACGGTGTGGTCTTTCAACCTGTTCGAGCTTATTGCGCTAGGATGGAAACTTGACAAGGTGCGCCCAATTTTTCTCACATGTCACCAGATATTTCCGGGATTGCCTGAGGGCGTGCGGGCGGGTGATATCCCGCAACATTTATACACTTTTGCTGATGGAACCCCTGGATGACAAGGCTATGGTGTTAGTTGACGTATTCAACACTATCGAGAACATGGACCGAGGACATGTACTACGCCGCAGGGTACGTCATTTTCACAAGAGGGTTGTTCTGATCTGAGAACCCCCTCAGCAAATTCAGCTTCTTCACGTATACAGGTTCCCGCTGACAGGCCCCCACACTGCCCGAGCGGTTATGGTGGAACGCAGGGATGGACCAGACGGGGTAGACACGCTCAAGCTAGATCGCGAGTGGACCATATGCGGAGTACAACGGCGATTTGTGACTACCCTCCGGGCAGTCCGCCCAGGCCGATCAGAACTTGACTGGGACTACTACGAAGGCCACACCATCAGCATCTCCTACGTCGCAGGAAAGACGAACAAGTCACTACAGAATATTGCCGTTAATGAACTGGAGACGCCAGCCCTGACTGGAGAAATCATCATCGCTCGTAGAAGCGCGGACTGGAGACGTTTCTTGGACATGCACAAAGTCGATGGCATCAGGGTTGAAGCACCGGCATTAGCGTGTGTATGATACCCTGCACCACGACTGCACACTGATATACTTTGACCAGCATCGGAAGGCGCCTGCAGAGGCTTGAGAACATAACAACACGCGAAGTGCCAGTTCAGGACTCAAGATTCCCTTTCGCGACTGGATGAAACAACCGTATGAATCATGAGGCTATATGCTGGAGAACGGAATGGACGACGGTGTTGAATCAATTGCGCTGTATCTTTGAGGATAAATCTGATGATAAGCGACTCGTATCTCGTCCATCCAAGTATGAGCAGCGAGCAATTTGCTTGAATTGTGAGTCTGCGTGATTCCGTCCCAGACCCAGACATGCCCGGCTCCATTGGCTACCAAGTTGATGCGAAGTCCAATCAGCCTCCAACTAGAGTCCTTTCGCAGGTGATTTGAAACCGGTGGGGTAGTTAATTTGTCAGCACTCCCAGTTCAAAATCAGCTGAGGTGTGTCCCTGGCACATCTCTTCGACCGCCAATAATCGTTGTGCAATAGCGCGCTTGACAAGGTATCCACTGCACCACCAGTTCAGAGATTAGGCGGATCCAATCCGGTTTTGAATCGGTTGCGAAAGGACTCTACTTGTAGTGGTCTTCAACGATAAGCTAGAAGTCGGAGAATGTGCATCTACAGAGGAATAGCTACGTACCTAGCACCAAAACCAGTTAACCCGGTCACTGTAGGCTGTGTGTTACCCCCTCGAAGGGTTTTAATTCTTCAGAGAGTGTGGTGCGACGGGACCTGGATTTCTGTAAGAGTGTCGAAATTTTGGACTGAAGGGGTAACATCAAACAGTCCAAGGTGTCCAGCGTAATGGGAGAGAATGGCGTATTCACAGCGGTAGACACCACGTGCGAACAAGTTGACCGTAAGGAGGAGATGACGGACGGATGGATAGAGTCGAAGGTGTTGCAGTCGAGAACTCTCCTGCCAGTGACGCACGCGACTTCTCTGAGTCATAGCTGTTTGACCAGAATGGAAAGACATGTGGCTGTGCCTGAAACGTACACGAGCGACATCAGTGCCTTCTGGTCCTCCTCTTCGACAACGGCTTCCTGCATTGTTCCGCACCTCACCCAGGCCATAAATCACGGACTGAACCTTCGCTTTCACTATAAATCAAAATGCTCGAACAACGGCCGCTCATGCAGTCTCATACGCAATGGAAGCTGTCATGTTACGCAGTCTCCAAAAAACTACACGAAAGTGAACGAGAAGATGACCAAGGTCCATCTAGCTTTGACGTCTGCCTACTTTAGTGCAACGGTATTGTTGAGAGCTACGAGAAGCCACACCATGCAAACTCAACAGAGGCATAGGCTCATTGACAGGTGGATGCTAAAACTAATGTCGTGTTCGTGATGTACTGAACTAGAGTGTTTCCGTCCTTTAAAGCTCGCTTGTCCCTAAGGACCACGAACACTCCTGGCTCGCCTGCGTGTCAACCGCCGCTCACTGCAGAACGGACTGGACGTTCGTGCTGGGGGATTGCTATAATCTAGATATATACCTAATGACGACGGACGCGACAGTGAATCTCTTAAGGATGCGACCATAAAGAATAACTCACAAGGGAGCTGCAAATTGATGGTGAGTAGTACTTCATTTGCGTTCAATGTCCACTCACAGTTCCTCACAGTCCAGTAGCAGTAGAATATCGTGCATGTACCGAATGCCTTGAACAAGCTATGCAGCCCCGACACTTGAATTATTTTAACTACAGCACTACCTCACTATGCCGATTGCATCGTCACTGACCACAACGGTGCATCCTTACAATTACTGGTATTCAATCACCTGTAACCTGCACCGTAGCTCACCAAAATCGACCAGGTTCCATTTTCAGAGCCTTGAGCGACATGCACACCGTTCGCTCACGTCTTTGGCTTGCAGCAAGCCTCGTTCTCCCCGACTGCATATTCCTCGTCCCAATTCCTCTAATCCTCCTCCTCTCTCGCCCCTGTCATGCACCGATGCTCTCAACGCCGTGTACAACACCCCCCTAAGGCCGGGACGCTCGACGAAAAGGTGCAATGCTCGGGCATGACACAGCGTGATGTACGCTGCCGCCGGACGGTCTCGACTACGAATGCTATTCGCTACCCGAACGACATGAGACTGCCTCACTATTGCAAGGCCGACCTCAAGATGTGCTTGAAGGAAATGAGCTTCCGTTGCTTGAAGTTCCCGAGTGAACTTCGCCCCTTCGCTGGTACGTATGATGTCCGTACCTTGCATCCTACTTACGGTCCTCTCCTAGCTTGGGTCCCCTCGTTTATAGAGGAGAGAACTCAGGTACTCCTTCGCGACGCGATACGCAAGCCGCCGTCCCGCGTCGATGTCGAGGGTCTTCTCTACGGACTCCAAGTTGACGGTATGACCACGAGGCGACGAGGAGGGAGGGAGGATCATCTTACTGACGCCTTTGCATTTCTGCTCAGATCCTACCTGCCCTTACGACGTCGTAAAAGTCAAAATCGGGAGAACCACTCATATCAATCGGCACTACAACGAACATCTCAACACATGCCCGTCTCTTCGATACACCATCCTTGGCTACTACCCACCACGAGCCTCGCCCGAGTCAGCAACGTCCCCCTTCGCGCTACAAACCGATCTCGGAGTCGCTCACATGAAGCCCACGGACACCGTGCCGTTCTCCCATCGCCTCGAGTACCTTGCACACCTTGTACTCGCTGATGTGGCCGCGAATGCCCCTTACCTCTGTACTGCTTGGCCGACCAGCGACTCCGCGGGTCTACGCTTAGGCGTGATACAGGAACGCTCTCCTTGCACAGACTGTGAGCGTAATATGATATTGCTTTGCTGATTCTAATAGGCCTCAGGCAAACACGTTCACGAAGAAGTGTTCGTGTTCAGACGGTTCCCCGGGAACTTGCGCGGCAAAGAATGGGAGCTCGTCATACGCCCCATCATTATGAAACTGGCCTTGCATGTGGAGTTCTACTCCGCTCTGTGAAAGCAATGCCGCGATCCTACTATGTTATTCCTCTCAGCACACTGAACGCGACGCTCACGCTTCGATTATGTCCTGTACCATATGCATACGAAGTCCGGTGCTGTGTCTCAACAGATCGCACCTGACTCAGGTAGCTACACTTGATTCGTATTCCGTATCTACCTATTCACTTCTCACATCCGTTTTTCTCCAATGCCTCTCCTTACGCATGCGTATCTTCCATTGCTTCACCGCGCGACCCTCCCTAGCCGGCTCCTGTAATGACTTCGTCGTCCTGTCCTTAACAATATCCAGCGATTAGAAGCTATAAGAACGGTGCTGTAGCCACCTGTGAAGGACCTGCGAACCCCCGTGCTATGCTCCTTGTCACTATGACTTCAAATCCCAGCAGGTATTGGGAGGCTCCGACTCTCAGTTACTACGTCTCGACCAGTTTCGTCCACCGTACCGCCGCACCGCTTCCGGCCCGGGTCAGGTAGTGACCCGCTATCCGATTGTGACCTTTACACGTGATGACTTCCACGATGGAATGCGATTATAACAGTCACGTTCACGTGACAATTTACTCCCCCAAAACCTTCTCTACTGCGTAGCTCAGGAACAGCGAGCCGCAGTGCCGCACGCATCCATTTCCCTGTCGAACGTCCTGCAAACGGCGCGGACAACAGCTCCTACGGAAGCTTTCAATCCCTTGGTCTTGGTCCACCTCCTGTTCTCCGGAAGTCAACCAACCAAGGCGGGTCGCTCTCGTTTCAGCAGGATGACAAGAGGCGGCGGGTCAAGTCTGTCGATGCCTCCAATGGCTTCGACCAACCCCCCTCGCGCAAGGTCCACGCGGAATCATCTTCTAGGAGGGCCTCGAGCTTCAGCAGGAGAGCGGAGCAGCGGGGGGAGCTGATAAACAGGGGTGTCTCGAATGGCATAACGAAGAACTTCTCCGACGAATTCGACCTATGTGAGTATCCAATCCGAATGCAGTGCAACATTCACTTACAGCCATCCATTAGCACGAGAAGGCATGCTGCTGTTGCTTAGATACTCGGTTACGTATATCTTACAGCTTCATTTCAGATCCAGGCGTATTGCAAGATGTACAGTGAGCTTTACGCATGAGGGCTCGTCGTGAAGCACGTCTTAGGACGCAGTCGGCTCCTTTGCGCGTGGAGACTCACCCCGACTCGGCATCACTGTCCTCAGTCTCTGCGGGTTCTCTGCCTGGCCAGCCTACCAGCGGATCCCTTGACTTCTGGCACCAGCCTCGCCTTTCCGGTGAATCCGAAATCGACCTTAGTCCATCTGTCGGTGTCATGCCCCTCCATCCTATCCCGTCATCTTCTGACGGTTGCGCAACGCTCGATTGGACCACGCCTTTGATAGAAGATGGGAGAGAGCAACGTTGGTCTCTCTCCAGGGGCAAACGAAAGTCGAAAGAACCGGTGTCCTTCTCTACCAACGAAGCTACTGCTAAGAAGCAGGAAGCGCCGTATGCCATTAAGTCCTTTGCGTGTTTCGCGATTCAATTCTCATGCCATAGCATCGACCAGGCAAATTGGAGCAGATTCGGGCGACGGTCCAACTTCAGACACACTGAAAGGCTGAGATGGTGCGCGACCAGTGTCACGGCCGCGCTCCGCATAGCGCCCATGACACCCTCTGCCTGCCTTTCTCCAACCGTACGGACCGGGACTCTCACCTCTCAGCGCCAACAACACCTCGGAATCCGCCGTTCCCCCCTCCAAGCCCACCAGCGCTCCATACAGCACCCTTTTCCAGCAGCACCACGATGTTCGCCACGTGCAGCCTCACGTCGGCATCCAGGTTCCTGGCGCTCTGTCTAAGCGTCTACATACCCCCGGCAATGCACTGCCACCACGCTCCCTCCCTCATGGCCTCACGATCGTTAGATTAGATAAGGATCACCCCACAGTAGTTAGTACGACATACACCCCTCTGACTCGTGCCTAGTACTTAAGCCCTCAAGCCTCTGGTCGTGCCAAATACGTACAAATAGCTACATGGTCTGTGCACCGGTCTACAGGTATATAGAGTAGAGCCCTTTAGCCCCTAGTCCCCATCTCGACCTCTTACGTCACTGGGGACTAGGTGAGTTACTATCTGTATCTTCGTACTTGT
>NW_006767006.1:0-2552 GCF_000275845.1 Dichomitus squalens LYAD-421 SS1 | reverse complement strand
GACAGAACACATCAACCTGCCGTGGATACGTCACACGGGTTTATGATGGACCTTCATCCCTATCTACGTAATCCTTCTCATCATTCAGTGTTGTGCGGTGCTGGTAGAACTTTGCATCCTGGCGGCGCAGGTGGGTATCATCATTTGATGGACTGGTTGATTCATGAAGCTGGTTTCGTAGGTCGTTCTGCTGTCAGTCATCATGCTGTGCTTGTATCGTAATAGCATACATAGTAACTGTTATTGTGCAATCACGTAGTGGATTATGAACGTGCAGCCATGAACTCTACGGATCAGCTGGGCTGAGGGACGTGGCAGCTACTTGAGACGGCGCCGTCTTGGCTTTTACCAAGCTCCCGGTTTGCTGTACCGTGAAGGGAAGTGCTTGGTGGCACGTGCTGACTGGGACAAAGTAAGGCTGAAAGGACGAAGGCATTATGACGCCACGGGGTGCTGCTTGAATCCGAACCCCACCCTTGCCGTTTCCGCCACCGTTTTGCCCGCATCTATGCATGTCCAGCAGGAGCCTGCAAAGGCCGGCTCATAGAGCCTCACGCGAAACCCCCCCTGACCGCGGACGCCCTCCCACCACCAAGGGAACGCCCATTTGGCCGCAAGCGTGGCAAGCGATTGGGGTCGGTGGGGCAGATGGTTTCGCTTTCAGTGACTATCGTCGCTTTGCTGGCGCCGGCTTTTCCACTCGGGTAGGCGGTGTATTCGGAAGGACGAGAGTTGGCTTCCGAGACACTAAATTTCGCTTTGCTCGAGTGCTATCTGCCCTAATGGGTTTGATGGACTTCTTGGTATATGAGGGAGCAGTTGTCTGGAAGGAGGCGTTAGTGGTGTACGCAAAGCGTTCATTTGGTGCACCCACGTTCTGGAGCTCGGTCAAAAGTTCACCCTCAGACACGCGATACTGCAAGTAAAATGGCGGCGCTGCCGCATTCACCTGGAACCGCGGTGAGTGGGCAGCCGAAAAAGGGGGTAGCAGGTGGTTGCTCACCAAATCAACAAGTCTTGCCTTGCTTTCTTCGATCCTTCGCAGCCCGCCTGCCCATGTTATGAAGAGTTCCCACAATGACTGTGGCACCCTTGAGAAGCGAAAGCTCACGACCTCTGGAGTGGGACTACCAGAAGGCTGCTAATCGATAGAAGGTGGCTCTAATGGCTAGTTAGAGGGAGTTATGCACATTGCGATATGACGTCGGCATATCTAACCCAAGCACCATCCGCGACGCCTACACGCTCGCAGAATACATCTCCGTGAGGCAGTATTCACCTGTCAGATAGCTTTTTATGGAACTCCAAAATGAGGTCGAACAATTTCGGCGAACCCGATCTGACTGGATCTGATGGCGTTGAGCTCGGAGGAGGTATATTCGAACCTCCCAGTTCCGATATATCTTCGAGCTGGCGGATCAGAACATCCAGCCGCTTGACCTCCTCATCGGTCGCAGTATGGTTGATGACCGCATTGAGCAAGTTCGCAAGTGTAGGGTTGGTCTGTGCTGTCAACTGGACTTTGGCGGATAATGCCGGGGTCACGTACGATGACGTCGTCGACACTTAAGGGTCATGAGGCACTGTAGAATGTAAGGATGAAGTAGATGGTGTAGCTGTAGGTACCTCCGTCCAGAGATGTATTCCGGAAGGCTAACGACATACATTGTGCCTCTTGACCGCTATCAGGCTCCATGGCTGGCAGGTAATGGGTTTCATAAAGGGCCGTATTGGAAGAAAATGTGAGGTCCTGTTGAACAATGAAAAGTTGGTCAGACCGGGGATTGAACCCGGGTCATCCCATATGCACTGGGAGGTGTTACCACTACACCATCCAACCGATACTAGAGTGTGAATTCTACAGATTCCAACACTCCCCCTGAAGTCACACTCTGGTGATCGATCAAGGAACCAACTTTTCCAAATGAAGTTACCCTCAGGCACATTTCCCGAGGCGGGGGTTCTCTGACCCTACTCCCTTCCAAGCGTCACACAGGGCTCATAACCTGATAAACTCGGGGCTGTGAAGACAAAGATTAGATCCGACTAGAGTCGAAGCAAGATCTTCAGTCAGTAAGGAAAGACTATATTGCAGTAACCAACTGTACCTAGAGTCGAAGCAAGACTACAAAGGATCAAGTAAGTAACTACAAGTTAGAGGTAGAGGTAAGGAAGTACTCACTCTTCAGTCAGTAAGGAAAGACTGAAGAGGGAGGACACAATCTGAAGTCCTTATATACTACAGAGAAGAGTCCATGACTAATCGAAGAGTGGTTAGTCACATGTACCATAGTGCAATGAATAATACAACAACGAAAGAATTGCGACGTATCGCACCATAGGATGAGTAAGAGATGAGTAAGGCATAGACCTGTCTAGACCGTTCTGGAGTAGTACGGATTGTCCTAGACAGTACCAGAAGAGTCCGGAAGCATAGCTATAGTACACGAGCAGAGAGTCCCAAATATGGTAACATACTACATAAGCGATCACAGCTAAGCGCTAGGAGACGCATAGCCTCGTGTAGTCCGGACTGGATAAGTCCAAGTTCA
>NW_006767005.1:0-16819 GCF_000275845.1 Dichomitus squalens LYAD-421 SS1 | reverse complement strand
CACGGACCTTCATGAACAGGGAATCGGGTATGGTGCTCGCGATGAGCTGCTTGACGATGGCCTCCCCCTTTTTCCACGCCGGCCAATTCGAGCTGGTATGCCGCATGCGCAGGGTCCGGCACCGTGCCTGGACCCGGAGTGACACCAATGGGGGCCGTAGCCACTGTCCCGCCGCCGGTCGTGGCAGCGGCGTCTACTCCCCCTCCAGCAGCGGTGGGGGTCGCGGCCACACCTGTAGCCGTGCCTCCCACTGGAGCCGTGGTGTTTGTCCCCGCCGAAGAGGGCGGTGCAACAGGTTCGGCGGACGTACCGTCGAGATGTCCGACAAGTCCCTTCGCGTCGGCCGCCCACGTAAGGCGCTCCTTGTAGAGGACCCAGTTCGAGCCGCCGACGTCGAGCTTCGGTACGCGCACGTAGTCGTCGCCAAGTTTCACGGAGGACATGTTGAGGGATTAGATTGGGGGGTAAGGTAGGTCTTCGAGGATTAGTCCGCCTAGAAGGCAGGGCTCATAACCTATAGAATAGCACTCAGTACGCGGTATGCGGGACTGATATATTACTAATGTAAGTACCTATAGAATAGCACTACAGTACGACATCAGTGGAGTCCAGCGGGGAGACTATATGGGCGGCTCACCTCAGTACGCGGTATGCGGGACTGAGGTGAGCGGGTACAGGTCCGACAGCTTATATAGAGTAAGTAAGTAATGTAATCACCGTATCGTAAGGGTCCGCAAATGGGCCGCGCCACAGGGCGCATCAATCCCGATGGTGTTCCGTAGCCGCGCAGTGTCGCACGAGGCTTGCGACGGGATCGCGCTACAATCGCGCCATTCCAACACAGTCAGCTTGTGACTATGCTACTTAGACTGACGGCTATCAGCCCTATGATCCCGTTAATCATCTCCTAGACTACATTCTCCAGGTATCGCTCCAGGCATCACATGCAGTGTACTCCGAGTGCAAAACTGATAGACGTCACAAGGAATCAAATGCAGAAGTAGCCATTGCATCAACCAAGGACCTTCTGCCCCTCGTCATTCTCCGGGAGCGGTATTGGGGAATGCTCTAATGCCATTTATTTGTAGGAAGTCGGGCTTATCGATGATGTTTCTACGGCATTATTAAAGTGGTCACCGCCGATCACGGTGTATGAGGAAGGCTGTAAGCAATCTGTTGCAGTATCCGATGTAACGGCTAAAATAGATTTTTGCAGTTGGAATGGTATCACCAAGAGCTCTCCAAGGAGAAACTGTCCCAGACGATACCATGCACTTCGAGGCTGCTTTCACTCGAGTCCTTCCACGTACGTACTTTCATCCCTTAGCTTATCTTGATCAGTGGCATGACGGGCAATTCAATCCATAGCAGCATCTCCTGGTTGTACTGAGCCCTCGGTGCTGCTTGATAGTCATGTCAATGCGAGCGCTGGCTACATCCGCTGCGCTGCTCCTCCTTGGACAGTCTACACCAAGGAGTTATACCGTCATGGCTGGGGCCTACCCCTCTGGTTTCCTCAGGCGGGTGCACACGAGCCATCGATCGGGGATGTAGGTTGCCTCATCGAGGGTCGCTTCGAGACTTTCTTTAACAGCACCAGACACCCAAATGACACCGTACACCAGCCGAAGGGCGTGCCTGCAGAATTTGAGCCGCTGTACTCCGACCCTTCCCGTCACACACAGGACGAACTTGGCCGCTTCCAACATGTATTAGGTCGCAACATGAAGCGATCTAGAGAGAGACTTTTCTCCACTAGCAGGTGAATTAACTTCGTATGTTGTTTCAAGTGCTAACTCGAAGCGTAGAGTGGATCCGAACAACGCTCTCTCCAAGACAGACTTAGACTTCACCTTCGCTGGCGACACTGGGGCCTTGCTGGTACTTCCTGCCGATGTTCACAGAGAGGCCATTGTGGCACATGGACGGATCATCAGATACATTATTAAACACTCCTCTAGCTGGCGCACCTTTGCTCACTCCTTAGATTATGAATTTGCCGAGGAGGATATTGTATTTGTCTCAGGCACCACCAAGGCAAGAACATTCGGAATGGCAGTTTTCCAGGATTCCACACTCGGTACGGACAGAGATGCGGGAACAGCGTCCATAGAGACAGATGGGCCCATCGTCTCTGATTTCTCTGTCACACTCTCCGGCCGACCACTACGCCACGAATGCATTAGCTATTATCCATCAAACGTGGCGAGTCGCGACTGCTCACAGCGGTACCAATGGTTCCCCCCACTCCCCCACACCCGCTGAGCGTACCCTTTTCGTCAACTACTATCGAATGAAACGCCGCCGAGTACTGAAACTTGTCAAGCTGTTGAAGCCGATCAAGGTTCCGATGGACGTCACGGGCGCATCGCGTCTCTTGGAGGGTCGCGATGATGATGATGATGATGATGACGACGACGACAAAGGTGGCGCCGCCGTATGAAGCCTGGATCCAGGGCACTCTAGTGACGACGATGAGCCATCACTCAAGAGGCACATGGTGGTATGGAAATAAGTGGTAGTGGCGAGAATCCATATACACCAATCTTTGTGTTCAGACGTGTGACCCTGTCTGCAATCTTCTCGACTACATCCTTCAGGTGTGTCCAAAGGCCTACATATGGATTGGTAAAAAATGACGAGCTCCACATATGCTAGAATTCCGACGCCAGAGTTGCCATCGCCTCCGACTTGGACTTGATCTCCATCTTTCACGGTAAAATGTCTATCACATCATTCAAGCGCATACATTGACTTTGCTCACAGAATCGCCAGTTCCCTGACTTAGAGGACATCACAGCAAGCATTGCGGAGATATCGCCTGCTATTGAGGTTGACGACGAAGGAGGTTAGTGCCACATTATTGAATGCACGACGATTCTCCATTCCCACAATATGTAGTTGGCACCATACGCGCGGACCATTTCACCCAATTTGGCTACGGCATCAGTGAGTTCAGTACAGTGGACAACACCAAGTGTCCATTCACGGGATTAGCAGACCCGCATCATGCTCGTTGTTGCGAATCAATGCAGGAAGGGCCATTCAGAGCAGCCCAATGTGGTGAGGTTCATGTTGTCAAACGATGTATCATATGATTGTTAAAATCTGACTCAGAAGGCACTGGAAACGACGTTCGTAGCCTCGGCCAACCGAATCCAGATACCATTCACCTAGGCCTGAGCAATGCTGCCGAGGCTGAAGTCCACGATGTCCTTAGCGACTTGCGACGCTTCTCCACTACATACAAGAGACGATTTGTTCTTGTCCCTGAGCTCATCCCTGAAGCACTGGAGCTGCTTTCATCAAGCCAAGCTCCCCCAATCAATCCAGTGACGGAGCGCGTCATCCGGAACGAGTGCAATACAACCGCTTGCAGTCGAGCAGTCGGGGAACCGCGAACAGCCTCTAACGGAGCCGTTTCAATGACTCTCGGCGTCCATCTTCCTCATGGGCGACTTGCAACCTCGGGTGGAATAGAGACAACATGCACTGTCGAAGAAGTCATCAACCTGAAACATGGTAAGCGACATCGATTCATGTGATGCAGATAATACCTCACGACGAGAATGGTTGAAGATTATCGCCGCATGGTAGATCTGTTGACGGGTATAGAACGGAAGCAGCAGCTCTGGGTGGCTGCTGGTGTACCGATGCGATGGGTCTTGGCGGCTTCCTAGTGCATGTCTCAACCTCTGAATGAAGTCCGGCGTGTGTGAAGGTATGCCTCTAATTCACTCCCGGCTACAATTTAGTACTCATTCTGTGTGTTAGATTAAGGGGATACGAGATGATTGCGTTGCTGTACTACGATGCATTGTATGAATATGAGGGATCTGAAGAGTGTGGAATCGCTATCTACAACATGAGCGCAATAGTCCCGCCTGATCCACTCGGAATTACTAGTCTCATTAGTGTAAGACAAGGGCCACCAGAACTGGATCAGAATATGTGTCCTGCCAGATAATCATGCCGATCATTTAGATATCACAAATCTCGTCGCTTTCGCCTAGAGAGCAGAAGACGTAGATGGCGCGAAATGCACGAAACCACGATGGGAGAATTGGGTCGTGCGCGAGAGCCAGGACGGAATTGGTCCTTCTATTGGTAGTGTCAAGCGACTATACGGTTTTTCAGAAGAAGCAATGCATAAACACAGGAGATAACGCAACAACGGATGCTACATATCGACAGGCGCACTGTGACTGTTACAATGAGCACATCATACAGAGGGACGCACACCTCGTTACCTACTACAACAGCTCCCCACCCCCACTAGGCTCTGAATCGTCTGCGAACCCGACCTCGCTTCTCCCTCACCCTCACCCACGTCCCCATCCCCATCCACTTCACCATGCTCCGGCGCACACCCCGTACACCCCTCCCCACACGCACACTGCCCCTCGGGACACCCACAGCCTCCAGGACAGCTACACTGCAGCTTCGGCACCTCGACCAGCCCAAACAGTGAACGCCGCTCCGCGTCACCACCTTCGAAGATGCTCTTGGGGTACACGAGCACGTTCGTCGGGTCGAGCGCGCCCGCACGCGTGCGTCCAGGCGGAGGCAAGGGAAGCGATGCAGCGGTCGCTAAGAACGCGTCGATGTAGCTCACGCTGTCCCCGCGCGCCCGTCGGGCAGACGTCGGGGAGTTGTACGTGCCCGACGTTGAGCTCGAGCCCGCTACAAGGGCAGGAGGAGACACGGCACCTTGCTGAACCGCGCTCGCGCCCGAAGAGGTGTGCCCGTATCGGCCCTGGGAGAACGCGAGGGCGTGCTCGGGCAGCGCGACGCCGCCGTCGTGGTCGACGCACGTCCTGCACTCGCCCTCTTCGCAGTCCAGGATGTCCTTCGCGGCGTGCTCGCTCCCACGGTGCTGGACGCACCCCGGACAGGCGCACTGGACCCCACAGCAGCACCCGCTGTCCGCGATGAAGGCGGACGCGCTGGGCAGATGGATCGCGGGGAACACTGGAGGCGCACTGTATGTTGTGTGGGCGTGGCTGAATGACGATGCATATACAGGGGTAGATGATGCTGAGCAACACCTTGGAGCACGGGGGATGTGTTGATCGGAAAGGGCAGGGGTGGTGCCAGAGCGTTTAGTGCGCTTCGGTGTAGGCGAGGGTGGGCGAGAGACAGTAGAACAACAACTGCGCTTCTGGCTACTGAACATATCCTCCGTGGGACCCGCAGTTGTGCGAGGCTCCGAAGAATTTGACGGGACCCTAGATGTCGACGTTGATGCTGAAGGTAAATCGTCGCCGCAGCAGAACAGCGCAGCCTGCGCGAGCGCTGCGAGTCCGCCGTTGTCGGTCCGCATAGATGGGCCTTGGTCGTGGGCACAGGTGCAGATGCTCGCGTCCTTGCCGCCGCAGCGACACAAATTCAGGCAGGCATCAGGGAGCGTGTCCTGAGTTGGGACATCCTTCAGGCCGTTAGGCAACGCCGGCGCGATGGGCTTGAACCTCCGTGCTAACAAATCAGCGGGTCAGCCTTGCATGAGCAGGCTGTGCATACAGACGAAAGAGAGGAGCAGAAATCATTGACGACTTCCGCGATGAAGTACATAAGTAGGTTGAACTTCAAGGACTTGATGAAGTGCACGAACGGGCCTTGCGGTCAAACAAGATGAGCGAAGCGACGTACATTTAGACTTCGACATGGGCCCGTCGGCCGAGCCGGCAGCTTTCGCTTCCAACAATGTCCCAGGCACCGAGCTTGAGGAGCATGTGCACTTGCCGTGCATCCGCTTCGTCTTCCGTAGCTCCCTGCACTTGTCACATTGGGACACCGGTCTGCCCTTCTTCTTCACCTCGAAGAGCGGCCGATCCGCATGCTGACAGCCGGACGAGCGGTGCCCCTTAATGCAGGACTCACTTCGGGCTAGATTGAGCAACGCAGCTTCCCTGAGCACACATGGATCTCGACACACCAGGCAAACTTCTTGTCGTTGACATAGACCTGTGGGAGGTAAGCCAGCGCCCAAAGCCGGGAGGATATGCCGATAATTGGCACGCACCATCGAATGAGCATGTAACGTCGGTGTTATACAGGGTAAACTTTAGATCCGCTCCTCCAGCTCGACCTCGATAAGCATTGTGAGTGGGCACATGGGGGACACAGTGTCACCACGGAGACATACACAAGACGAGAGGCCAAAGATGGTGTGCGATATACCAAACTACCTGATTCCCTCGTGAGAAGTCCGTCGCGGAGCACAGCGGTGCAGCGTTCTCTCGTCCCAAGTAGGCGGACTGATTTGGGTTGAGACTGAATTGTGTGCAGAACACAGAGAGAGGGTGGCTCTAGACCTGAGCTGGCTAGAGAGGAGGCTGAGGGAGGGGAGAGGGTAAGCGTGATGGGAGGAAAGAACGGTATAAGTGAGACACTCGAGGTCTTGGCCGGGACCGTCCCATGCGCCCGGCGCTGCGATCTCTGGGCCGGATGCCAGCATGTCACACGCTGATGACTGGTGCGGTCATCGGGTCACAGTTCCCCTGTCACGCGCATCTCGATCCCATCCTCCAAGGTCGGGGCAATATGCAGTGAGCGCCCATCGAGCTCACCTCTGCGCCTCTGAGCGGGAACACAAGCTTGAGCCACATACAGTCGACACCCTCTTAACCCATAGCCCTCGGGACAGGCCCAAATATATGGGTTTTGAGGGGTTATGGGCTACCAGAACTTTAGCGCCTTCTAAGCGCCCTGATAAGTCCCAGTTAGCGAGCGCTGAACAGGCGTCTACTGACCCTTCGAGGGAGCGCTATGGGATTTCGAACACACTAACCTACCCACAACGTGGTTGAAGCATGGATGGATGCTGGGAGGACACTAGGAAGCATGTATTGAGTACTTTGTGGGTTATTGATGAGCGAAATCTCAATGTGACCACTATTACCGTATGGGATTTGAGCCCTAGAAGGCTATGGGTTATGGGGTATTGGGGACCTATGGGTTATGGGGTCGAATTCCCCCTATCCCGACTTGGGAAAGCCAAAATCCTATGGGTTTTTAGAGTTTATGGGTTACCAGGGGTATGGGTTAGGAGGGTGTCGACTGTATTCCCTCCCGATCATTTTAGGTGAAAGCGTTGCAAGGTAGGCACATCAAGTGCGGACAACGATAAAGACCGTTTCAAACGCAGTCCTGAACACAGGCACGCCACACGATCACTGCGACTTAGGATTGACCTTCTCGTCGTGGGCGTCCATGCCATTGCAAGGCGGCTCGCTGGAGAACGGCATGTCGAACGATTACGGCTCTATAACTGCATGCGTCGGGATATATTGCGACAGCACAATACATGATACGATCCGCGTCCACCTCATGGTACTAAAACCGCTGCCACGCCCTAGTGGCGCGATAGTTCGCTCTTCTAGCCAGCCAGACGGGGCCAATGTGCCTCAGATACCCACGCGTCGTCTGGGCGTCGCCGTGACGCGCGCACCAGCCCCAACACCGCTGTTACGGGGGGTTCCAGGGACGATGATTTTGGAGCTGCTACTCGACGACGTCTTCGCCGCAAGTGCCTCCTCTTGCGCCTTTTTCGCGCTCCTGTCGCAGATAAAGCGAGCGAGCGATATCAGCCATTGGTCTGCGCCAGACGCACTAGAGCGCAGATGGATAGGAACTCACTCCTCTCTCTGCCGCGCCATCTCCGTCTCGAGCTCTGCCCTCTTGGAGAACTCGCGGTCGGCCTTCCGTCGGTTCCCACGCTCATCGAAGTTCTTCTCCTTTACAGAGTAGAAGACGGACCCGAGCTCGGCTGCACACGTCGCGTGAGGATGGAAGTCTTATGCCAATAGGAAAGGACGCACCAAGCCAGTAAGCATCGACGGCCGTGACTTGGGTCATGTACTCCTTGGACGTCAGAATTAGCTCGTGATAAACGACGTATGTTGGCGTGTCTAGAGAAGGAGCAGTCATGAGACGACAAGTGACGGCATGTTCTAGCTCGACACTCACAGCCTAAGCCATACAGCGCACTTGTCGGGTGCAAGTGTGTGGGAAGACCCGTGCGGATGTTGACAAACTCCCCAATGCCCTTCACACGCGCGGCCTGGTGGAAGTACCCAGCAGTGATCGCCTTCCTGTAAGTATGCCGTCAGCGTTCACTCGTTCTGAGTTCGAATACAGCGCGATTGCGATAGGAGGCGAGGCGAAGCGCGAAGGCTTACTCAGGACAGAATGGGTTTCAGGAGTACGCACCGGATGATGTCGAAGTCTGTCCCAGCAGAAATGAGCTCCATCTTCTGGAACTTCATGATGTCCTCCAGCTGCGCGCGGACCTCGCGCGCCTTCCTCAACAGTTTCGGGTGTAAGAAGTGACGCAAGGCCCAATCGTCCCGGAACCCGTGTGACTTCCACTGGTTGAACACGTTCAGCAGTGTGAGGTGGTCACTCTCAGGTACGTTGAACTTCTCCCGGGCCGCGTCCGCCTCCTCCATGCGCTCCTTTGGTCGGTAGAAGACGCTCGGCACGGAGAGCATTGACACGATAGTGAGCATCTCGGCGGAGCATCTGTACTCGACCGACTGGATGAGCATCTTCGCCATGCTCGGTTCCATCGGGAACTCGCTCATCTTCCGCCCGATGGGTGTCAGGTCGCCGACGTTGTCCAGGGCACCAAGCACCCAGAGCTGGTACATCGAGTTGAGCATGTTCGCCTGTGGAGGTGGGTCCATGAAGTCGAATTCGAGGAGGTTCTTGACGCCGAGAGATTTCAGCAGGAGTACCGTGTTCGCCAAGTTCGTCCGCTGGATCTCTGGGATGTTGTTAGAGAACATCTCATTCCGGAACGCCATCTCGGTGTAGAGGCGGTAACAGAACCCGCTCCCGGTACGTCCGGCACGACCAGTCCGTTGGTTGGCATTCGCCTGACTGATAGGGGTAATCTGGAGGGCGTCCATACCCACCTTCGGATTGTACACCTTGAGTTTCGAGTACCCAGCGTCAACCACGTACAAGATACCGTCAACTGCAGCATGGCGTAAGAAGCTATGCACGTACGTGGATAAATTGTACGTACCAGTCAAGGATGTCTCCGCGATATTCGTAGCGACGATTACCTTTCGCCGACCGTCCGGGGTTGGTTCAAAGATCTTTGCCTGGAGGTCAGCAGGCATCTGCGAGTAGATCGGCAATACGGCAAGAGGTGCAGGGTCGTCAAGTTGCGACAATCGTTCTAGAAGAAGCTGATCAGGCGCCATATGATGAAAAAATAGGACATCGGTACGGACCTTGGACCACCTGGCATGTCACCTCAATATCCTCTTGACCAGTCATGAAGACGAGGATATCCCCTGGTGGGAGGGATAGGTGAATTTGCAGCACCTGCTTAACCGCGCTGTCGACGTAGTCCTCGCATGGAGACTTCGAGTGGAAAACCTCGACGGGGAACGTTCGACCAGGGATAGTGAATGTTGGGGCATTGCCATAGAAGTTGGAGAACTTCTCAGCGTTCATCGTAGCAGACGTGACGATTAATTTGAGATCTCTCCGCCTAGACAAGACTGTGGTGGGGTCAGCTTTACATATACGATGATGCTGTCATGCGAGACCTACTCTTCCGCAGGAGACCCATGAGCACGTCGGTACTCAGTGATCGCTCGTGCGCCTCATCAAGGATGATGACGCTATAGCGATCTAGGTCGCCCTCGTTCAGGGATTCACGCAGCAGTACGCCGTCCGTCATGTCTATGATCATAATCAGCCTCCTCAGTCAGCAGGCGCATCAAGACCACTCACACTTGATCTTCGTCTCTGGAGAGGTGCAATCCTCGAAACGGATTGCATAGCCGACAGTGGAGCCAAGCTTGCACTAAATGGTGACCACATGTTATAACTGGATCGTAGGGCAAGACGATGCAGGCTACTCACCTCCATCTCCTCGCTGACACGCTTGGCGACGGACATCGCAGCCACGCGACGAGGTTGTGTACATCCAATGAGACCGTACGCACAGTAGCCGTCTTCGTACAAGAACTGCGCCAGCTGGGTCGTCTTGCCAGATCCTGTCTCACCGACCACAACGATGACTACAGAGAGCAGTTATGATTGACGAGACCACACGCACAATGAGTCGGAAGCCGTACCTTGGTTCTCCCGAATGACCTTCATCAGTTCCTCGCGACAAGCGAAGGCAGGCAAGTATTCTCGCTGCTCCTTAAGCGTTCTCGAGCGAGCGAACACACTAACACCCTTTGAGCTCTTCAGATGCGAAGCGAATTTCGAGTCGCCCTTGTAGTCTTCCTCTTTCTCCTGTTTTGCCTTCTGTTCGGCGGCAGCTGCATGCGCGTCATCCCAAACACGGAATCGCCACCGCACACAACCCCGGACATAGAGAAACCAAGACTACGTGAATGTCCAATCCAACTACCGCTTGAAGGGCATGAGAAAGGCACTTACCCTCGGCTTCCATCTCCTCGTCTTTCACGCCCATGATGTTACCTAGCTGCGTACCGCCAAGAGCAGCAAGCTTGGCTGCGGCCTTCGCGCGCTCGGCTTGTTCGCGTTTCTCCCTGACAAGGGCGCTCCCCTTCCGGGCGAAGACGGCCATATCGCTCGTCGGGTCGCGGACGGGGTTGATAGGCTCGAGCTGCTTGGTGAAGACGGTACGGCCATCGAGGAAGGGTGGCTTGAGGTCGTGCACCATGACGTGTACGGTCGACTCGGACTCATCCTCGAAGTCGAGGTCAATCTCTTTACGGGTCGCCACCCCAGAGGTAACCATCCGGTTGGCCTCCCAGAGGTCGTTATCGGCATTCTAGCAGAGCCTTCATCAGCGGACACACAAAATGTGAATGCAAAGCGTACGCACATATTGCGCTTGGCGCGCCGAGATCTTCTTGACCTGCTTCTTTGCCATCTGCTCCTCTTTCGCCGCCGCGAGGTCGTCGTACTGCGCAAGCGGATTATAGTCCTCATCGCCCACAACTCCGCCCTCTTCTGCGCCCATGTACCAATCTCTGTCCAGACGCGTCTGCTCCTCCTCCCATTCTCGGGCATCTATACCTAACCCACCCTCGCCATCGGAGCCAGGCGATCCACCACGACGTGGCGTTGGCGCATCCCATCTCTTGTTGCGTGCAGAAGATCCGCCGGGCGACGAAGGCCGCCTTGGCGTGGCATCCCAGGAAGCATTTGGAATCCGAACGCTAGGCGCATCCTCCCCTCGACGACTGCGTTCTGAGCGTGGTGTGGCGTCCCATTCGCGGCGGTCGCGATCTCCACCTCTCCGTCTATCGTATGCTTGATCGCGGTTCAGTCGCCGCTGGAAGTCGCCAAGGCCGCGCGGCCCATCTCCACGAGGTTCGTTCTTCGCAGTTATGCCCTCTGAGAAACAAAGAGTAAACATCGGACCAATACACTTGCGTTCGACCGGCCTACCTCGTATCTTCCTGCGCTCCTCCAGCCGCTGACGTGCGACCTCCGACAATCCACCAGGATGAGATGGTGTCTCTTCGCCTCGCTGGCGCATATGCGAGGTCCGTGAAGCGGGAAGAGATGGGACTGGAACTGAGGTTATGGACCTGAACACGGTAGCCTGGCTACGATACGCACCTTTGAAGACCGGCTCATCTCCGTCTCCATCTAGTTTCGGTCTCTTCCGACTCCCTTCACCGTTCGCCTGAGCTGCAAGAGCGCGCTTCTCCTGAGCGAGCTTGTCGAGTCCGAGCACGGATGCACGCGGGGTAGGGGGATCAAGGGGCTTCGCTGGTTGACGGAATGCGTGTTTCTGGGGATGACATGTTAATCCATTTTGCCTTTGTGTAATCGACTCGGCATAACCTACCGCATCCTTGCGCATGAGACCACCCTGACGCACAGGTTCGGGTTCAAGGACATCACTATCGTGCACCACGATTCCTTGTACGGGTAGTTGCGGTTGTCCTGTGGCCTGCTGCTTCTCGTGCGACAAGATCTCTGCATGAAGTTCTGCAAGGAAGGAAGGCTTAAACTTGCCAAAAGACTTCGCCGCTACGAGGGAAGAGGTACGTTGGAACAGGGCCATCGCTTTGCCCAAGTGATCACTACGCACCTTCAATGAAGCCATCCACCGTGTTGTTCTTGGCTATGTCCTGGACGCGTCGAGCAAGTAAATCATTCGGATTGATGAGATTCATTACTCTTGAGAGCTGAATGGCAATGTGATGAATGAATTCATCGTCGCCTTTAGTCGGGGAGGCCATGGAGGACGAGGTGAAGGAGGGTTAGCTGCTCCGAAGCTGTCTCAGAGCACCGTCAGGTAGGAGTAGCAAGAAGCGCCAGTAGTGCCACCAGCCAAACTGGAGTAAACAACGGGTAGTATATGATGAGCGCTGTAAGGGTCTATTTCTCCTTACAATGTCACCACCGTCTCTGCCTTAGAGTCACTTGCTTCCCAATAATTCACATCAGGGGAACTTGCAGGCGCTCGCGGGGACGCAGAATATCCGTCTCGCACTTTCTCGTCGTCGCTCGGTGCCAGCTGTTTCGACCATCTTGTGACGAGACTAAGCGAGGGACACGTTTTCGATGTCCCTGTAGTCATCACATACATTCGTAGTACGACATTGTACCGCTAGACATGCTTCGTGTGGTCTGCTGTATGTTCTAATCACCACGTTGGAGGCCCTGATGGCAGCCGTGATTTTGCGAATATATTGTAACCGTTTCGTGTATCATGTCGACGGGCTATCTGTACCTCTATCGTTGTGCATTTCTCCCCTTTCATCCTCTCTAGCTCAGCTGCACCTTCGGAAACACACGATTCCAGTTCTCCGGTGTAATACGAGCTGAATGGGAAGCTTAGCAGTAGGGGATTTCGCCCAGGCGTCCTTTCAGCGACTTCAGCATGTCAAGGCCAAAAATTTCGCGTATGTCACTATGTGATTGTCGTTGGTCGCTCCGTAGATCGCTCACGCATAAAATTCAGGGGTGGACAGGTCAGCTCAAGTTAACTGTTGACGGAAGGTATTTTCGTGCCTGTTGGTGTGGGCGTTCGGCGGTAGAAAATTTGGAGGCACATACATAGTATATGGCAAGCCCAACGCAGATCTATGGTAGAAGCCATGACCCCTTCTCGCAAGGGGCTTCCCATTTGGTCTTGGGAATGTGAACGACATCCTAGATCGCTTGTTGTGTATACCATCACGCTCATGACATCGTCTCAAGTGCTCAAGGCACTCCAGCAACACGCGCCAAGCGAACTCCTTACTTACTCGACTCGCATGGTTTTCTTCCTCTCTCTTGACGTGTTCTGATGGTATCCTTATCTCCCAGATTGAACACGACAATAGCCGCGAGTTGGAGGCGATCTCAGAACTCCACGAAGTCCGTAATGACGGCATACCGTTCCTCAAACTTCCCGTCGAAATACTGCTCCGGATCCTCGAGTTCGTTCCCGACCTCTGCACCGACCGATACAAGGACTACACTTTCTTCTGGCGCACCACGATTCGTGACAGCTCTATGCTAATCCCTGTCTCCGGGACGTGCCGTCGTCTCCGTGAAGTAGCCCTCGCTTACCCTCGTCTCTGGAACACCGTCCAAATCTCCCGGAAGGACGACCCGCTCGTCGGGCTACTTGCTGAACGGAGCCAACACTTCCCCCTGAACGTGGTGAGCTCAGACCTCAGCGCCGTCGAAGGGCTCCCTCGGACGGCCCGAGTACGTTCGATGCACTTCGACGACATTGCCTGTGACGAATTCAGGCATTTGTGCAGCGTTGTCGAGGAGTACGCCTCCCCTGCGCTCGAGTCGTTCTCGCTCTCAGCAAGTGAGATGTACGAGTGGAACCTCGACGAAGACCCACTCCCTCTCACCCCAATCCAGGCTCCCAACCTCCGCCGCCTCGCCCTCGACACAATTCGAGCTTTGCCGGCCTGCGGCTTCCCGAATCTCACGCACCTCGCACTCATTGACGTCTGGCTCAGCCACGTGCATGATGGGATCATCCTCTTCATGAGCCAATGCCCGCGGCTGGAGAGCGTGGTGCTGGACGGTTTCGTGTTGGAAACGGCCGAGGAGGGCATCCCTGACAAACCCTCCCCACTCCCTCTGGCGCACCTCAGACACGTCATCTTGCACCAGTTCTCCCCAACCGCGCTCAAGTACTACACGACGCTCCTCCAGCCCCGCGTCTCAGGGTCGTCTGTCCAGGTGCTAGGTTCGTATCAGGCGGATGACATCTCTATTGCCATCCTCTTCCCATCCCGGGGCCCTCAACCGAATGATTCGAAAAGTATTATCCGCCTATGCGTCGGCGTCCATCCCGACGGCGAAGGCGAGTACAACAGCGGAAGCCACTCTGTCTCTATCACTACGGTCACGCCCACCTCCACCCGTCGCATCGCTGCTTATGACATCTCGCTTGAGACAAACGGCATCCCCTCAAATGCATGGCCGCACGACATACTCTCGAACACTTCGCGCTCTAGGCTGGAGGACGTGCAAGAGGTGTGGCTCTATGGCGTCGGCTTCGGCTCCTCGTACCCCTGGACAGATCCGAGTCACGCCCTCTCGCCTCTGCAACACTGCTCAAACGCGAAAATCATGGTCGTAGTCGTTGATCTCTCATTCCACTATGACAACGAGCCGAGTCTGTGCCTCCTGCCTTCCACACGGGAGACAGCCTCAGGGTCGGGAGCGGAGATTAGAGGCGTAACGACTCTGCGCCTCGTGCACGGGTGTAGCCACCACGACACGTTTTGCCAGCCCCCAGAGAGGCACAGGCGTCGTGCGGGATCGCACAAGGTCCCACTAGGCCGCTTAATTGAGGACGTCGGGTCGGGGGAGTACAGCTACCTGGAGCAGTTCGTGTTGCAGGTGACGCCACATATGCACGTCGACCCAGAGGAATTGGAGAGGTTGCGAGCGTGCTTTCAGGGCTTCACATTCGAGCGCGTTGAAGAGTTTCCGGCGATGCCTGGGCACACGGACCCGGCTCGCTGGGGATGCGAGCGGTGGCCTGGTTCACTGTGGTGAGACTGCTGTGGTTCGTGATTGTTGTGCAACCCGAACCCAGTGGTCTTCAGTACTAGTGTACCACTCCTGTAGGCTACTCTTGACGATTGGCTGTTTCCTTCTCAAAAGTACAGGTCCTATTCCTTGACAATTTCGAAATACAACGCGTATAGTTACATCCAGGGGCGAGGGGCCAAAATCAATACATATTACACACTAGATGCTTTGTCAGTACAATCTGTGGCCAGGTGTAATAGACTAGGGCGGCACTCACTCGTCGTCTGGCAACGATGATTAGGAGTCGTGAACATTATGAGATCGAGCACGATCAAGTTGAGCGCGGATCTTAGGGTACATACCATGGAAGTCCCACTGCGTCTGCAATGCAAGAGCATAAGCAGCGGTGAGTATTGAGCAGGCCAGTGCATACCTTCTTAGGGTTCTCAGGTGCACGGGAAACGTACCGGTCGTTATCTGGAGGACTGGTAGACGATGACTGGATATGCATATCCTCGAAGTAGGGACCTCTAAGGAATTACTCACCGCTCCTTCTTCTGCTCCCGGAAGATGTATCACATTGAGAAACCGCGAAGTTGAGTCGGAGACGCAACGCACCTTGCAGGAAGCGAGCATGCTCTGAATGGTCACGCAGACCGACACAACACTCAAGACCGGAGACCATTCAGTCGAGAGAATGGAGGCGCATATCTACATGAAACGCGCAGGCAGCGTCAGCGTTTTCTTCTTCATTCCTTAGGGGCAAAGAACGTGCGTGTCCGTTTGAGTACACGTGCTGCGGAAGGTGACCAACGCGCAGCGTCGTTAGTGCAAGAGAACATGCTAAGGCTAGATTGAAGGACTCACGGGATGAATGGGGGCTTGGTACTGGCCATCCACCACAAACTGGACTGCAGGAGCAGATATAGGGTACTGGTTGTCAAAACGGAACTTCAGAGCAAACTTTTCGCCCTATATGAATTGACATCGGTACCGTAACCATGAATGAAGTGGCACGCGGCAGGGATGAAAGTGGCGTACCTCGTAGACCGTGTTCCCGAGCACCTCTACAGATAGATACCAAGTGGCAAAGTTGTCCGCACTCAAGAGCTCGATACCTGTAAGATAGAATGTAGGCCTGTGTTTTCTCCTGTTTTGTTGACTGGGACTTACCAACCGGCGTACCATCCCTCTTGATATCCGTAAGTTCCTTCTGCAGTCGTCGCGTGGAGACTGCCATTGATGTTCCTCGGGGTCAAGTACAACGATAGGAGCCGTGGAAGGCCGGAAGCAAAGATCGAGGGTGTGATATGTTGGTGAGCTGAGGCAGCTACGGTAGAGCTGACGAGGAAGTACAGTAATGCGGTAGAGATATCAAGCAGGACTTGGTCGGTGGCGACCAGTGATGTGCCGGTCGACACCGGATTGTCGTCGACTTTTGTCGACTTGTCAACTGATGACGAAGGCTACAGGTGCACAAAAGCGCACGTCAACTTTCGCACAGGGCGGTCTACCTGTGCAGGCGCCCAGGCACTGTATATGATTGGGCGACGCGCTATCGCGAACGCGTTCAATCGACATATTGGGATTACTCTGTCGATTTTGCTGCAACTCTTGGACTCCCGCCATCGATGGGCTCTAGCTTACTCCCCCTTCATGTAGTGCTCTGTATACCTCGTAGCTCATGAATATGTCCTGCATACAACCATAACGGCGGCATACACTGAGGCTCAAAAATCTGCGGAAAGCGAGGCAGCGGCTAGATGTCTAGCTACCGAACGTGAGTAGTGATATTGAATATAGAGCCGGTGAGCGTCTCACATTATTTACAGGCTCAACAAAGCATATGGGCTCCCTGGGAGGTACTCCATTG
>NW_006767004.1:14330-19963 GCF_000275845.1 Dichomitus squalens LYAD-421 SS1 | reverse complement strand
TAGTGATAAATAAAAAGTTCATGGCGACAAACAAATTAACGTCTACAGTTGTTTGCCCCGGTCGGGCCTTACAAGTGTCTGTGCGGTGTCTACATCAGCAAAAGTGTAAAAATCTTTTGCCGTATTGCCCGTTCAGGCAATACTCAGCGAGAGCGCGCAATATACGTCAGATCATGCGCTGTCATGGGTGGTCTTGCAATGTCGTAAATATATTGCAAGACCTTGCAATATCCTACAAGACCAGGCAATATCGGCAATACCGGGCAATATTTCGCATTATTGCAGGTATTGCGAGGTATTGCCGGTATTGCGCGCTCTCGGAATACATTTCCGGTATTGCAAGACCGTGCCACAACTGGCGCTTCAGGCAATGTCCGCAATCCTGTAGGATATTTTTACACTTTTGCTGATGTAGGAGGGGATAAGCTAAATATACTATGCGTATATGCACCAACGACTGAAGGAGTGCAGGAACGGAAAGATTTCTTCCAAAAGGTCAAAACCTTCTATGAGACACATCGTGATGTGCCCAAACCACAGGTAATGGCGGGGGACTTCAACAACATTGAGGATGCGATTGACAGGCTGCCCGTGGGAGAACAGCCCGACTCATCCATTGCGGACCTGGATGGGCTAAAACAAGATTTGAATTTAATGATGGTGGACGGCTGGCGTGCGACGTACCCAGAGACCAGAGACTACACCTTCTATCGAACTCTGAATGAGCGAGCAATTCTATCAAGACTGGACAGGATATATACCACGGAAGAGCTGTGGACGATGTCGAGAGACTGGAGAATAATGGAAACAGGAATCAGCACAGACCACAAGATGGTATCAGTCCAGTTAGCTACAATGAACTCGCCTGTAGTCGGGCCGGGCAGGCCCATTTTCCCCATCTTCCTGCTAAAGGAGAAGAAGCTTAAGCAGAAAATGAAAGAGCGAGGCATGAGAGCAATACGAGACCTACAAAAACTCGAAGCCGGAGAACCGAGAACGGAGACGTTCAACCCGCAAACAATCCTGCATGCTATGAAAAGCGACATGATGAAGGATGCCCGCAAAAGAGAAAAGGAAACGGTTCCGAAGCTACTTGCGAAAATAGCGGTGCTCGAGTGTGAGCTTGAGAAGTGGAAAAACACTTCTATAACAGGTGAAGAAGACAGGGCTGCGGAGATGGCAGCCCTGTCGAAGCAAATCAGCAATCTGCGGCTGCAGAGACATAAGCAAATGCAGCAAAATGCGCGTGCAAAGCATAGGAAAGAGGGGGAACGGCCTACGAAATACTGGACTAAAATCAACAAAGAATGCGCACCAAGGGACCTGATAGCAGCACTCGAAAAGCCGGGGGAGAGATCACTAGCTGGCGAAAGGACGTACGAGTCGAACCCAGTGAAAATGGCGGAGATGGCGCGCAAGCATCACGTCGCAGTGCAAGAAGACAACCCCGGTGAGAGAGACCCGCAGGCAAGGGAACGAGATGTGATGACAGCCCTAGAAAGCATACAAACAAGCGTGAGCGAAGAGCAGGCTTTGGAGATGGACCAGAACATAGCATGGGACGAATGCGAGCTCGCACTACGCTTCTCGAAAAGCGGCTCTGCCCCTGGGCTAGATGGCATCCCCTATGAGGTCTGGAAGACGCTGCACGAGAGATTCAAGGAGGACTCACGTCACGAGGACAGGGAGGCTTTTAATGTCCTCAAGGTTTTTGAGGCAGCGTTCCGTGACATCCAGCAGAACGGCGTGTGCATATCTACGGGTTTCGCAGACGGTTGGATGTGCCCAATCTACAAGAAAAAAGGTGAACGCACGAAGATAGCGAACTACAGACCCATTACACTACTGAACACAGACTATAAGCTACTGACCAAAGTCATGGCGATCAGGCTAGCAAACGTAGCTCCGGAAATCATACATCCGGCGCAGGCAGGATTTGTCCCCGGACGGAGACTACACGACCACACGCAATTGGCCAGAATGATGATGACCTGGGCGGAAACAAATGAAGTCAACGGCGCAATAGTTGCCCTAGACCAAGAAAAAGCATACGACAAAATCGCGCACGACTACCTATGGCGGGTTCTCCAGCGTTTCGGCTTACCGGAAAGATACATAAGAATAATTCAAGCCCTGTATGAGAACGCGGAGACGTCAGTCATGGTGAACGGGGTCATGAGTAAGCCATACAAAGTGTGCAGAGGCGTAAGACAAGGGGATCCCTTGTCATGTCTGCTTTTCGACCTGGCAATAGAACCGCTGTCAGCGATGATCAGGAACTCAGACCTCAAAGGATATGAGATACCTGGTAGGATAGAAGCTCTGAAAGCAACACTGTTCGCAGACGACACGACAGTCTACCTTGCAGAGAGTGACGACTTTGCTGACCTACAACGTATTTTAGATACGTGGTGCTCCGCGGCGAAAGCACGATTCAACATATCAAAAACGGAGATCATCCCACTGGGCACACCAGAATTTCGGAGTCAAATGGTCACACAATACACGCAAACGGGAGAGTGGGGAAATTACCCCAAGAACGTACGCATGGCAGGCGACGGGGACACCGTACGAATCCTAGGCGCCTTTCTCGGGTACGGTGCGGACCAAATGGCGGTCTGGTCCCCTCGCCTAGCTAAGATTGCAGAGGTGGTGAACCGCTGGAAATTAAGCCATGCAAAACTAGACGGAAGACGACACGTCGCACAGATGATTGTAGGAGGGATGTCCCAGTTTCTAACAGACGTACAACTAATGCCGAGAGAGGTGATGAGAAGACTCACGAGAATAGTGCGAGACTTCATATGGAGTGACAAAGTCAGCACGCCCGTAGCGATGAAACATCTGTATCAAAAAGTGGATGAGGGTGGCCTAAGCCTACTAGACCTAGAAGCTAGGAACGAGGCGATATTAGTGATGTGGCTGAAATCGTATCTCAATTTCGGACCGGACAGACCGCTATGGGCATTCGTTGCGGACGACCTCTTCGCGAGCCCAATGCCTGACGGAGGCGTACCGAGGCAGAGGGAGCTGAGAGTCAACCCCTTCCTCCAGTCATGGAAACCGAAAAAACAGACCTTGCCTGTGGAGCTCAAAGAGATGATGAGAGTAGCAAAGAAATACGGACTGAGGCTAGAAGGACTAGCCTTCTCTAGGCAGATAATGCGCTCCATGCCCATGTGGGACCACGCGTGTGCGGATAAAGCAGCGGTACGGCGACTGGCGGCTATGTCAAATGCAACAAAGTGCCTGATGACGAAACACCGTTTGAGGACAGTAGGGGACTTCGCCGATCTAGTTGAAAATGCGGACATGGCGGGACATAACATGGAAAGTGAGAAGTGCGAATGTACATCCTGCAAGGAGATAAGGGAACGTACAGGATGCGAAAACCCGACCGCGTGTATGAGCCGAGCTTCACGTTTCCTAGCAACGCTGGCACCGAGATGGGATCCGAGAGGCGTCCATCCAGAAGACTACGAAAGAGATGAAGAAGAGGAGCCCCCGGAGGAAGGGGCGGAGTGGTTCGACCGCAGAATAACTATACATGGACACATCGGGGATGCCTTTAGAATATTCACGGACGAGGACTCACCAGGTATACAGAGAATTGACATGCGCCCCCAGGAAAGTGAGCAACTTGTGGTGGTCGCAACAGATGGCTCCTGCATTAACAATGGTCAGAGAGGAGCTATCGCAGGAGCAGGTGTATACGTAGACGATAATCACCATATGAATGCGAGCCTACGGCTACCAGCCGATATGGACCAGTCGAATCAAACGGGAGAGATGGTAGCGACCCTAATTGCAACAATGAAAGCGGACGAAACCACGAGGCTACTGGAGATCACCGATTCAAGAACAGTCATGGGAGGGGTCCTAGAATGGAAACAGAAGCACGAGGACCAGGGATATATCATGCAGAAGAACGCACACCTGGCGAGGGCACTTATTGCCGCCCTTAGGAATAGAAAAGCGCGGACAGCCTTTAAATGGGTTAAAGGCCACAGGGGTCACCCGCTAAACGAGAAAGCAGACAGGTTAGCAGGCGAAGCAGTGGCAAGGGAAATCCCGGATGATCTGGCGATCAGCACCCCGCCAAATCTACGCCTATCGGGGGCGAAGCTATTCTGCATGACCCAGAAATTAGCATATCGCGCGATAAGGTCAATTAAGGAGAAATCCCTACCACGCAGAAAGCGGACTGAAAAGAACCTAGAGAACATTGAGGCCAAGATCAGAGAAGGTTTCGGGATATACCCCACCAACCAAATGATATGGAAGGGACTACGTTCACGACACATCACCTATACAGTGCGATACTTCCTTTGGATGGCGATACACGATGGATATATGATCGGAGACCAGTGGATGCGCCCTAACATGTCAGCTGAGCTACAAGAACGGGCAACATGTAATAAGTGTGGGAGCACAGAGTCGATGGAGCACATCCTGTTCCAGTGTGAGGCGGCGGGGCAGCAAAAGATATGGTCACTGATGAAGGACGCGTGGTCACATACGAAGATCCCCTGGAGGGAACCAGGATGGGGTGCACTAGGCATCAGCAAATTGTGCAAACAATGGTATTGCATGGCCACAGCGCCCGAAACTGGCCTACCCTTTCCGGAAACCACAAGCGCCTACTAATACTGGCCAACTCCCATCGCGTCCGACAGACTCCGGCCATTGAACATCTGTGCGCATGGATCCCGGCAATGGTAGGTAGGTATTCAACTTGTCCTTTTACTTCATACCACTAATCGTCATTAGGAAAAGTGCGTATACGTCGAGAATATGCAAGGCGCCCCGCTGCATCACAGCCGCCTCCTCCTCGGCACTTCTTACTAACTCTCCCCGATCTCCCACTTCCGAACGTGCTCCACATCCTCCTCCATCTTCCTTTCCGCCTCCTCCCTCTCCACCTCCTTGTCTACGCATACGCCCCCGCCGTCATGAGCGGCGACATGGGGGGCAGGTCAGGTTGCAGCCTGCCCAATTGGGTCCAAGTGCCGATGCGGGTAGAGCGGGTGAGTGTGGGGCAACTCAGGCGGCGGTGTTGCATTCTGTCAGATCTGATGGTGTTGTCGCTGTGGATGACAGTGTCCACAACCCAACCAACCAGACACCTGGTGCATGGGCGTGCAGTGTCTACCCGGTGTGGTGCCATTCCCTTCACGATCTTCACCCTGCCTTCTTACTGCGTGTACTCTCCACTGATCAATCTTCGATCTTGCTCATCGATGACACGTACTTTAGGCTCTCAACTCAATCGACGGCCTGTCAGCCTGCCTGCCCTGCCCTGAACCATCACTTGCAAAACCCCCCACCTCTCGACACCGCGTCTGCATACCTCCTTCATCACCCGCTACGACCTGCCAATCCTACAACACGCCCCTTGGGCTCTAATGTTTGTAAGTCGTGCCAAGAATGCCCCAGCTACTAATGTCTAGGTTCCACCTTCCTGGCTTCGACATCTCAGAAACACCCCATAGGTATGTACGATGTGCGCATACTAATTCTTTCTTGCTCTTGCCCTTGCCGTAAGCCTCGTCGCCTCACTCACTTTTCGGATTGTTGCATAGACATTAGTATTGTTGCGCACCTGTAACTTTGCGTCTCGGATGACCCTTGCT
>NW_006767004.1:5045-12771 GCF_000275845.1 Dichomitus squalens LYAD-421 SS1 | reverse complement strand
GGTGGAACCTGGATTCTGGCTCAGAACCCGGTATCCGAACTGACCCTAATCTCTGTGGTCTTGCAAGGCGTTGGGGGCCATGTAGTCACTGCTGAGTGGGAGGGAAGAACAGACGAGGTGGGCAGGTTGGAGCTGCAAAGGAGAGCTTGTAGAACACTACAATTGGTAACCAGCACAATTGCATGGGTTTGTAGGCTAACAGTGGACATGTGTGACATGTTTCGTAGCAAAGATGTGTTGGATTTGACGATATACGACAGAGTGGTATACTAGGCATGCGCCAGAACCCTTCGCAGAATGGAGAAAACGTACATCATGGACCTCTTCTGTACCATATGCCCTCCGTAACATCCGCCAACGGCTTCCAGTGAGCCTTCCAGGTATCTCCATGTGATGGATGTTTAAGGAAATATGTGCGATGGATGCAGAAGACGGCGTGAAATCGACTGAAAGCAGCTGGATCGTCCGTTAAACGAGTTGCTAACTTGAAGCCAGTACCGTGCCCTGCGCGTCGTAATCCTGAGCTAGAATATGCAAGAATGAGGTGGTTACATTGAGCTGTCGAGGAGATATCGTCGTCCAAAGTTCCTTTGGGGGCGCTTAGGGGGGGGGGAAACGGGCAAATGCGTGAGATACGGCGCGGCGCTCTCGCGACAAGCGAGCTGAAACCAGCTGTATACGCGCCCGTGGATGGCGAGCACGATCACGTGGGAGAGATACGTCTGTTGAGCGCCTGCGGTTGGACCGTGTCCCTCCTCCACCTCCAACCCTCCCACCCTGCGACCACCTCCCTCCTCACCTCCTACCATGCCTCCATCCACAAAGTCCTGCAAACCGGCTACTCGCACTACCAGGGCTACCTCTACAGACACTCGAACAACGGTCGACCCCTCTGCAGATGATCTTGCCGACAAGCTTGCCACCAAACTCTCCATCTCAGACTCTAAAGCCAAGCCTAGGCCTGGCACTCTCCAAACATCTCAGCAGGAGCGCAAGGCTGCCGTCATGCGTGCCGTCAATGCCGCATCCAAGTCTCTCAACCCTCGTCGATTCGGGATGGAGGATGTCACGGTCCAACACATTCGACCGCCCTACCACCGCCTCTGCCACACAGACTGCCACCTCTGCCCGCAAAGACCTTACCACTCTGCGAAACCTCAGTCCGGGCCAAGTAGACATTGAGCGAGCAGCGTCGAGTATCATCGCCAAGCTCGTGACTCTTGAGATGGTACGTCTCCCTTCCCCACTCTTCTGACACTCCTCTCATCCTTCGTCAAGTACCACGCCGCCCTTGGCCTCCTCCAGGATATGCGTCAACCTCTCATTGCCCTCTATCACCCTGCGCCCCCTCCTCCTTCTGCGCCCTCTCCTCTCGACTTGCTCGCCCTCCCCCTCTTCGACCCACCCCTCTCAGAACTCCATATAAGTCTTGTATCTACCTATCTCATACAAATCCTGCAAGTCCTTTCAAACACTACGACCGATATCCCGGCCCTCGTCGCGGCGCTACACGATCCAGCTACCCCCACTCTTCTCGCCTAGACAGCTGCCATGTCCACCCTCCCAGAGAAGCAATGCGACCAGTTCTTTGCCCGCGCGTACACTATCACCTCTCGCCTCGCATTAACCCCTGCTCCCGCCTCATCTGCTTACTCACTTCGGATATACTCGCTCCTCTGCCTCGCGCACACACGACCATCCGTTGTCTCCCCTAACACATTCTGGGAGCAGGCCGTCAAGTTCACCGCCATGTTCACCAACACAGACTCGGTCTCTCCGGAAGGCACCGCTCAGTCCGTGTCCGACTCGTGCGCGAGGCTCGTTGCCGCCGTGGAGAACAGGCAGGATTGCGCCGACTTCATGGCCGGGGTCGCTTTCGCTCGGTTTTGCAAATACTGGAGTCGCTTCACGAAGCAGGTGAGTACTATATCCTAGTGGTCCCGACGTCTCTCGTTCCCGCCCGAATGTCCTCCGTGTCTCTGCACGCGCCCAGGCGGATGGTCAGAACTGGCCGTCCTTTCTACTGTGGCTCGCGAAGCGATCCAGGACGCTTGTGTCTCGCTGTTGTTCAGACGTCTTAGCCGTCTCACGTGGACGCTGATCTCACTCCTGCAGGCGGGCGATTTGCGCGCTCTCAAGCAAGTAGGCCGGCTCGTACAATGTGGAAGCCACGAATCCCAAGCAGAGGAAGACCGCACTGTCATCGAAGCATCCGCGCTGGCTATGTCGCTCGCCCGCGCTCTCGCCGTGTTCGAGCAGTTGACTGGTGAGTAGTTCTTGCGTATGTTCACACCTTCAGGTAAGCGGAGCTGACCCGGAAATGAGCAGAGCACGCGCCAGATTTTGCGTCCAAGATTAGCGAGTTCACTGTTGACATCAAGGGTTGCGGGCCCTCGCTCGCACAGAGCGGTGGCGACCACGACCAGGTGAAGCGCGGGCTTGAGAGGCTGCGTCGAGCCGTAGTCAAAGTTGTCGAGCCATTCCAGGAGTCAAGGACCTCTTTCGCGCCCGAAGTCAAGAGTTCTGCGAGAGCACTCTTAGAGCAGATCGTGGACGTACATTGCGAGGCAATCACTCGGGTTCGCCATTCGTCCGATCACTTTGCATTATACTGATTATCCCCGTAAAAGCGGGATACGTTCTCATCGAGCACGCTCACCCCTGCCCTGGAAAGCCTGTTCACCCTCGCGCGAACATCATTTGCATTGAACAACCCAGACACATACACCGTTGCGCATTCCCATCTTGCACGCGCCGCTGCTCTTCTCTCCGACCCACCTGCGTCTAGCTCAGTCTCCCAACTAGCACTCGCAAGTTACATACGCTGCGTCGCGGGGGTATACCACTACCTTGCGGGACAGCTGCATCAAAGCGGACGCTATGACCATACAGTGCGCTTAGCGGACGAGGGCTGCCGTCTCGGTCAACGCGCGCTGCAGATGTATCACGCGGCCAAGAACGATGCGAGCACAGACGTTGATAGCGAGAGCAAGGGTAAAGAGGAGGCTTGGAAGCTGCTTGAGGAGCAGCTCTACAGACGGTGGGAGCTCTTGGCTGTGTGCCATGCGAAGCCGGGCGACCGCAAGGTACGTTGATTTGACTTCTTCACGAGCTTCTCCAGCTAATCCGGACGTAGTCTGCGTACAAAGCGTTCCTCAACAGCGCCAGCGCCTTCCCCTTCACTCAGCACAAGTTGGTTGAGCTAGCACGCACAACTCCGTCCACCGTGCTCTTCGAGGTCTCCCCCGCGCTCAAGCAGCTCGGCGCACTCGTAGACCGCGTCACGTACATCGCTTCGTGCGAACTCTTCCAAGGGCCCGAGGCTGTCTCCGCCTTATTCTGGTTTGCTATCGGCCCGTCTACATTGAGCAAGGACGATGTCGATTGCGTCCTAGGTGCAATTCTCGAGCGGCAGATAAGCAGCCTGGAAGAGAGCAAATGGAAGCAGGGCGTACAAAGTGTCTTGCGCCGGCTGATCGAAGACGCGCTCGAGGTGTACACGGCGGAGCAACGTCCTGTGCGACGTGCGCGCGTCCTGCTCAAGAGACTCGAGCTGTCCTACCACTCCGGCTTGACGAGCACGGAGCAGAACGAAGATGCAACGCAGTATCATGAGGAAGCCCAGAGCCTCCTCTCGCGCCAGGTGCGTCGTCTCGACTTCTCGCCTGAGACTCCTCGTGGACGACATCGTTTCCGAGCTGGCACTGAATGGATGTGCGCTGACAGGACTTTGCGCTTGACGGCGCCCTCGCCCAATATTCATCCGAGTTCTCGGCCTCGCTCCATCTTTGGCTTGCCGTCCACGCGCATCGCACGCGGGACCCTGCACTCGCGCCCTCCGTCATCTCTCACACAGAGGAGGCTTGCAAGATCATCCGCGCCTTGGTTCCCGCCCCCGTTCCTAGGTATTCTGTCGGCTCAAGGCCGTCCCTCGGCGGTACTTCGAAAGCGCCGAAGAACAAGGTTGTCGAGCCTGCTCCCGCCGAGTCGCAACTTCCGCGAAGGATGACGAGAGGCAAGACCGCCGCCACGATGCGCACGAAGGCTGCCCCGCGTGCGACGAAGGCCAAGGCTCCACCCGTTACGCCAAGGAGACGGAGAGCGCTGGATCCTGTTTCACTCAACGCGGCAGTTGTGACTCCTCCGAAAGCTGCTGCGACTGTCGGGATCCAGGGCAAGATCGAGTTTGACGACTTCTCAAAGTTCATCGGGCTCATCCGTAAGTGCCTAGGTGCATGTATCGTGGACGTTGTAGCTAATATATCGGATAGGTATGGTGTCTCATCTGATGGGATTGGTCGGCCACATCCTCGTCAGAGTGCAGCTACTCAACGCAGCTAGGCGATTGAGCGAGAGGCATACTGGCGTAGCTTCTGAAGGTAAGCTGAGTCACCTGAAGTATCCAAGGATACGGTCTGGTATTGACTGTGGTGCACAGTGTACGTCTCTTTGACGATCGACACCGCGCACGAGTATGTCAAGCTGGGACGAGCTGAGAAGGCTGGGACGAGCTGAGAAGGCTGCGTCCATTCTAGCCCACGTTCTCCCTGCTGTGCGCAGTGGCTCCCTATCCCCGGACGTAGTGGTTGTCCTGTTGTTGCGGTACTCAGAGGCACTTGCAGCGTCCGGCGAAGTGCTCAAGGCGTGGGTGTCTCGTCATTGCCATTGCGGTCTCTGCCTCATTTCATGATACTCTCAGCTCGATGACATACTGCGATGCCGTCGCTGCTGCTGCCGACTGTATAGTTGAGGAGAAAGGCTTGCCAACGGCGCAGCGCGTCCGTGTGCGGGCCGCACTCTTGGAGCGTGCCGCGCAAGCTGCGTTATCATATGCCGCCGTCCAGGATGCAAGGGTAAGCGTCATGGCTGTTTCTGAGGTGTCCTCTGAATCTTTGCCTTCCAGGACGATCCTACGTCTTCCATCGAGGGACTCATGCAAGCGTTGCGTCTCTGGAACCGCGCTATCGATACGCTTTCCCGACTGCAGCCCTCGACACCGACGTCAAAGCAGCCTGCCGAGGACAATCCATTCGAAGTGACTGCTAAGCAGCCGGAAGATTCCAGCCCTTCCATCCAAGAGACGCGGATACTCTCTCCTCGCGCCTCGAAAGCGCACGTCTTCGTAGACTCCTGCGGGTGGCGTCTGGCTGAGGGTCTGCTCTCGACCCTGTTGTCCCTTTCTCAGGCTTACGCAGCTCGCGGGTCGGCACGAGAAGCTGTGTTTTTCGTCCAGCAGATCAAAGACCTCGCGGAATCGTTGCATGCCCCTGTTATGATTAGCCGCGCTCTTGCCCAACATGGCGAACTTCAAATACAGCTCGGTCAACTGCAGGAGGGTCATCAGTCTCTCATGCGCGCCGCAGAGCTCGTTATGCATCTTAAGGGACCGGACGCGGCTGAAATCAGGCGGCTACAGGGCCGGTACAACCAGCTCAGCGCCGACTCAAAGGGCGCACGGCAATAACCCTCGTTGTAGTCTCTACAGCCAGAGGATGTCTACACTACACCTATCGCTACCGTACCATGCGGCCAGATCGTTGGCCTCTTGTTGAACGAGTCGCACTTCATCTATTCGTCATGTTCGACAGCACACGAGCTGTCTGGCATCTTTTCGGGCTACTGCGGAGCAGTTCGGGGTGGGCGTCCTTGGCGAGCTCCCACTTGTCCCGGGCGTGAGCCATGGCGGAGACCGCAGCGTTCCTTACGCGCTCTACAGCCCAGACAATGCAAGCGGCGCGACAGACCCGGGGGGTTCAGAGTGGAAAGAAACGATGGCTGGTGTCGCATCGAAGGTCTGGCAGTTCCTATCAAAATGAAGGGGACTTCCTCGGCCATTCGCTCCCTCTCTTCTTTATTCACACGTGAACCATTGGATTTCTCTCGCAGAGTCCGTATGCATAAGTATAGTATACAGCTATTCCGATCGCTTCACTGCACTCGCCAGTCGATTATCACAAATCGCTCGAAGGTGCCTGCGCGTAGGCAATCTCTGCATCATCGTCGACTACGAAGCTGTCACGCTCGTATTCGTCCTCATCGCCTCGTAACGGCGGAGTCACTGCGCGCCGATATCTCGACGTCCCACCGCGATCTAGTCTCAGCGCCGCCTGGCCGGGTCTAGCGGGTCTGTTCGCAAAAACGGGCCCGCCACCTCCCGGAGCCTGCGTCATGAGGCTCCGACGGTAGATGGCGCTTTGGTCGTAAGACGGGGACGCTTGCGTTTCTGCTGGCTCCTCTAGGAACGCGTGATCGTCGCTGTCAGGGACGATATAGTCGAGGTCGGGCTGTGAGGACCCGACGCTCATTTCGTCGCCCGAGTGGGTTGCCTCAACGTCGATCCAGGGGTTGTGTCGCCACGCTTCTGCAGTGTCTTTGAATTTGCGCTTCTTCCTGGGCGGCTGAGCGGGCGGAGGGGTGGGTGACTTGGGACACTCATATTTCAAGCGACGTTGGGATAGCGGAGGAGGCGCAAGAGGAGAGGATGCTAGGTCAAGAACGTCTCCTGTCACTCCTCTGCGTGCTTGCTTGCCCAGAGGTCTGACAGCGAAAGACGGCTCGGGTGGCAAGTCGTCGGATAGTGATGGAGAGGTAGGTACAAGGTTGGACGCCAGCGCGGGAGGCCCCATGTCCGACTTGCGAGTCGTTATCGACCTTCTCGGGGATGAGACGGAGTTGTTGGCTGATGGACGTGTAGATGGTTTCGGATGGGGCTCGTCTACGAATTCAACCTCGTAGTCATCAGACGGTAGTCTGAGCGGTGACATCTCACGCTCAGGAGACGACAGGAAGAGAGGCTCATCGGAAAATGAACCAGCGGGGGCCATCGGTTGTGAAGGACCAGGTGCTGCGGAGTCGATCGCCTCATCGTCCGTGTCGTCACTGGAGACGAGATCCAACTGTGTCAGCGTCGTCTGCTTCGCGCTCTTCTTCGGCCCTGGTGGTTTCTTCCTAGGCCCTGCCGCCGTCGCACTCCGAGCAAGGCCTTTCTTCATTTTGCCCTTAGACGAGTCCGCGGCAGACGTCGACTTCACCCTCCGAGGCTGCGCGAAGAGACCGGCCTCGATATCCTCATCATCAGAGTCATCCTCGTCCGCATGCTCCCAATCCACCCTGCCCGGCTTCTGGGTTGCCTTCTTGCGGGTGGCACTTCCCTTTGTGAGCAGCTCGGCCACGCCAACGAAGCCCTTCGCCGCCGCCGTCGGAATGTTATGCATAGGGTCATCGTTGCGCTTCCGCTTCGGGCCCTTTGGCGAACCGGTCGCATTGGAGCCCTTGCGGGACGGGCGCTCCTCGCGGATGTATGGCTCAATCTCCATCTCCATCTCCCTGCATTCGGGCTCAATGTCGGGGGGAAGGAGTCGGTCGACGTCCCCATAGACCTTGAGGTCTGACGCGCGTACGATGAAGTGCTGGACATTGGCGTAGCTAGACTGCGCCTTTTGCCAATTCTGCTCTTCTCGACCTTGCGCGAGGAGGATGTGCACCGTGCCGGACGCCTTACGGCCCGTTCGTCCGATACGTTGTAACTGTGTAGCAACGTTGAACGCTCAGTGTTGGTACGTCGTTGAGTGTGACTGCAGGGAGTGAACTCACCATGCGAATAGGTGTCTTCTGTGCATCGTAACAAACGATGAGGTCGACTTCGCCGATGTCGAGACCTTCCTCGCCGATTGAAGTTGAGACAAGGACATTGTATTTGCCGGCCTTGAACTGCTCGATGACCTAA
>NW_006767004.1:0-3955 GCF_000275845.1 Dichomitus squalens LYAD-421 SS1 | reverse complement strand
TTTCTCGCCCTTTGTTCTCTCTTTGTCATCTTCACTGCCTCGCTCTCGCGCCTTGTCCTTGGTTGCTAAGCAGCCCCTCTAGTATATAAGGACCCCCTTAGGCGCTCCCTAGTCCCCATCTCGACCTCTTGGTCATTGGGACTAGGTGAGTGACCATAGCGTTGTATCTCTCTTCGAGTGCTAATGTATAACTTGGTCATTGGGACTAGTCTGTCGCTGTCTGCGTGAAGACTAGCTTTCGTAGGTCTCGTGCCTTCGTGCCGGCCTCCGCTCTGCCCCGTCGAGTTTCTTGTCACGTTTATCCCTCTCTCTCTCTCTTCTTTTCCCTTTCGGCTCCTTGCCGCTCGCCTACGGGGTCGTCGCCGAACGTCGACCCGAGTCTACGCGCCTAGTCGCCGCGACAATCGTTGCGCTTCCGCTTCGGGCCCTTTGGCGAACCGGTCGCATTGGAGCCCTTGCGGGACGGGCGCTCCTCGCGGATGTATGGCTCAATCTCCATCTCCATCTCCCTGCATTCGGGCTCAATGTCGGGGGGAAGGAGTCGGTCGACGTCCCCATAGACCTTGAGGTCTGACGCGCGTACGATGAAGTGCTGGACATTGGCGTAGCTAGACTGCGCCTTTTGCCAATTCTGCTCTTCTCGACCTTGCGCGAGGAGGATGTGCACCGTGCCGGACGCCTTACGGCCCGTTCGTCCGATACGTTGTAACTGTGTAGCAACGTTGAACGCTCAGTGTTGGTACGTCGTTGAGTGTGACTGCAGGGAGTGAACTCACCATGCGAATAGGTGTCTTCTGTGCATCGTAACAAACGATGAGGTCGACTTCGCCGATGTCGAGACCTTCCTCGCCGATTGAAGTTGAGACAAGGACATTGTATTTGCCGGCCTTGAACTGCTCGATGACCTAATGTGCAGTGGTATTGTGGGTTCAGTCAGTGGAAGAGGTTGGAAAGGTTGGAAAGGGACGGACCTCGAGTTGCTCCTTCTGGGCGTACCCCTTCTTGCCCTGCTTGTCCTTCCCTTGTCCGATGAACGGCTTGGCTCGGATGATCGGAGACTCCTTGTTCAGGAGCTCAACGATTTCCTCGACGCACTCACGAAAGGACACAAACACCATCGCGCGAGATTCGCTGGCTCGCGCACCTCCATCGGCGTCGTCAGGTGATGACTGATTGAAGTGATCAATCAGCAGGGTGCGCAAGACATCCATCTTCGGGTGCATCGAGAAGCCACGGGCGGCTTGTTCTTCAAACTTGGCCATGAGGCTCTTGAGGGCGTCGGACTTCCGGATGGCTTTCTTCCCACTGCTGTCGTCGGCACCCTCGGCGATGCCCTTCAGGAAGCCGTAACACATGTTGATGCTCATTTCCATCTAGTGATCATGTTAGCGACGCTGAGACTCATGAGAGGCCGCTTCATACCAAATATCCCATTGCTCTCGCTAATGGACCTAGTTGAGCGACGGCACCTATGGCATACTGAGGAGCACGAGCTTTCGTCATCTCTCCAAGTGTCGACTGGCATCGATATGGGTGCAGCATCGTGGGTTGCGTGTTCCCGTTCTTCAAGAACCCAGCACCCTGAATCTTCTTGATGAGAGGCTGCAAGGCGATCGACGTGAATCAGGCAAAGAAAGGGAGTCTTACGATGGTGGACTTACCACCATCATAGCCGAGAGTGCATCTCGGAGTACACAAATGTCTTCTGTCATCTGAACGAAGTGCTCTTGCTCGTGCTTGGTGTGGAGGTACTTCTTGAGGTCGGGGTCAGTCTCGCTGCGGATTTCGATGTGGCTGATGTGTAAGGCGTCGACGATCTCCTGGACCACCTCTGGTTTGCCGCCTGGTGTTGCAGTCAGAGCGAGTATACGGTGGTGTGGGTTGTGCTGCATCATGTATCGCACGACCTGTGCATAGGCATAATCACCTGTGCCTCTGTGTGCCTCATCTACGTTAACTGCGTCAACTCTGCGTACTGCGCCATTTGGCCGTAACCCCTACCGATGACGATCAGCACAATATCGAGCGGGTCGACAATACCTCGGATGAGGTCATTCAGGAACGTTTGCGGCGTGGCGTAGAACACTCTCTGTGTCTTCCACTGGCATACGAGTTGAGTATATGCGTTGCAGACGCCAAATGAATACCATACCGCATTTGCACGCTTGGCCATGGGCACACTGCCAGTCATTTCCGCGGCTGCGCTACCCGGTATGCCACAGGTCTGATGGCACGCATCTATTTGCTGGGCTACGAGCGGCTTGGTCGGGGCCACAAAAATCACCTTTCCCTGAGGAAACCAATTGTAAACTGGGGACTATAAGTGCACAACCCTCACGTGCCGATTTGCTGGGAGGACACGTACAGTTGAGCATAACAACTCCGGCGATGAACGTTTTCCCGAGACCAGTTGGAAGCGCAACCAAAGTATTCTCGAGGAGACAGTTCTTCACGATGTTGTACTGATACTCGCGCTTCGGCTTGTTGAGGGGATATATCCAGGACTTCGCAGCTAACCGATCCGGGACAAGTTTTATCGTGGGTGTCTACATCGAATAATCAGCGTGTATGTCGACATGTATACACATAACTTCCGACATACCGGACTGAAGTAGCGTACATAAGAGCATGAGTAGAGCACGTCTAAGACGTTCGGAGGTTCGTACTCACCCGACGGATATTGCTGGAGCTGGAAACTGCTCAAACTCGATCGGCTCTTCGTCGTCCTCGTCATCCATGCCACGGCCCTTCCCCTTCCCCTTCTCCGGGTCTGGCTTGGGTTTCCTCCAGCCCGACTTCGCATATGCGGTCCGGTCCCACTTCTTGGTCTGTCCTGGAAGTGGCATCTGCCGCAGCTTCGACCGAGTCCGCTCAAACGTCCTATGGCTCGGTGCTGCAGCCTTCGGAGGTTCCCCTTCGCGAGCGACTTCTCCAAATAGATTCATTTGTGTAGTCTTGGAAGATACGGGGTCGAGACCGCGGGCTCTAGAGGGTCCTGCAATAGGCTGATTTGGGGGAGGACCGCCATAACGGGCGTATCCAATCTCGACGGCTCTATCTATGCTTGCAAGGGCGGCTTCGTCCATAGGCATGTCATCGAAACCGTAGTCACTACTAGAGCCGTCGAGTTCAATCACGTCTGGAGGCGTCGTTTTACGCGGCGGACTTGTCAAGGATGCTGGGACAGGTTCCAAGCTGTTGCCTCGGGGTGGCGCAAGTTTCGGCGCAAAAGCAGGCTTGAAGGAGGCCTTGTGGGCAGTCTGGGGTGCAGGAGGACGGGCTGCCGCAGCAGCCTTAGCGGTATAAGCAGCCTCGATAGCGTCCACGGCGGCCAGAACAGAGGCATCAATGTCGTCGTCAAAGTAGTCGTCTGAGTCCATATTTACCCCTACCAGAGGAGGAGGTGAGAAGGAACCGAGGGGCGAGGGAGTGGTTGTGGCTGAGGGAGAGTCGAGTCGCGTTGCCGCAGACTAGGAGGGGTGTTCAAAGTAAATGCAATCCCCCCAGCGCGATGCGACGCTGGCGCTTGATCTCACCTGCCTTGTATGGTAAGTGTGTCCAAGACGGTGTAATATTGCCGCACCCATGTCTGAATTCCAGAAGTTGCTGGTGCAGTGGTAACGATGGTTGTTCTTCTTTTTCCGTGCGAGAGTTCGAATCCCGCGCAGGCTCGTTGGGGTTGGGGTTGGGAGTTAGGGTTTGGGTTTGGGTTAGCGGTTAGGGTTGGCCACTTGTCTTTCTTCTGACCCCCACAAGGGGTCGCCGGTCTGTTTTTTTTCGCGCGAACGAGGCTTTAGTGTGCCCGCCTGAGTGCTCCCGGCTCGGGGGACCCCCCGAGCGCAGCGAGGAAGGGGAGGGAGCACGAATGGCGGGTCCTCTTCGCGCAGCGCTGGATGTTCTTGAGCTAAGCGCCTTACATAAGATTCTTCTACCTAATATGGACTTGCGTCGCATC
>NW_006767003.1:17748-20309 GCF_000275845.1 Dichomitus squalens LYAD-421 SS1 | reverse complement strand
CTCGCCAATCCATGCTGCGCTCTTCGGCCCATTCCGCTCATGACGGGGAGCAACAAAGTTCCCACCCCCATCGAAGCGCGGCTTCCGACTGCCAACATCTCTCCGTGGGACCTTGGGAAGTGGAGCCGGAAAGAGCGGTCCCGGAACAGCATTTGCAACACTGAGCTGGGCCGCATCAACCTCCTCCCGGGTCGCAGCTGTGAAGTATAAAACTCCGCTCTCGGCAAGGTGTATGAGGCGCCACAGGTCAGGGATAGACGGGGCATCTCGACTGCTAAGATTACGGAAGGGGATGTTCTCCGGCCATCCAGCAAGCTTCACATTGTAGCGAAGGAAGACATGCTTCCGGAATGCCTCGGGTGTGTAGCGCATCTTGGCACGCTTGTCACCGGTTACCTGTTCTGTGGGATTCTCAGGGAATGTGATCTACAGAAAGGGAAGTTGGACTAACGGAGAGCTTTATTGAGCGTAGTCCGGAGCCGTCCCCGGACATAACCCGCATTTGTGGCATAGATAAAGGGCTGACCTGCTGATAACATGAACAACAGCGTAGATGGGACTGATGACTTTAGGATGAGTGGGCATATCGGGGGCATTTATACTATCATGTCCTCTCGCTTTCTGCATGCTTGACAATCTCGGGACCAGCATTGGGTTTCGCTGGGGAGACATGAAACAGAGAAGCTGTGGTGTGAGATGTACCAATTTCAGGGATGGGCTTCTCGCAACCAAGCGACATCTTTCTGCTGCACTGTCCTCCACCTTGTGTTGGACCAGGTGAGTAGAGCTGACCGGTGGGTCATGACGGTGTAAAATGGTACAGTGTACCCACAGGACTTGGTCATCACACAGCAAGGCGACTCGCGTCTCAGTGTGTGTGCGGACGCAAGGGACTGTTCAGGCAAATGATCGCCACACGCGACCCTGTCAGACGTTTCTCCGAGGGAATGACTCCGGCATGCCAAACTCGAACACCCTGCCTGTCCCCCAGATGCGCATGACATGCGCCGCACCCTCCAACGCGCAGAACATGATCACCATCCGTTCGTTCTCCTACAGGTGCAAGATCGTCTCGGTGCCTGTGGTAGTTCGCATCAGACTAAGGTGTCCCCGGAACGGGACGGAGGCAACATACCGCTCCCACTGAGATCCTCGTACCACACCCTGTTCTGGAATGAGTCACAGACACACTTAGGCGAGGCAAGACGTTGATGTGCCGGTCGGCACTGAGGGGCGTGGTGGCGACGAAGAACATCTCCCGCCTCTTGATCCACACGATGTATGTTTCGGAATCTCGGAGGAGGAGTTGCCCGCGACTGTGCAATATTCAAGGCACTGGAATAGGGATGTGGTCAGGGAGGGATCGGCAAACGTAGTCCTGCTGGGATACTTACAAAGCGGCGCCGGCTCCAAGGCGTGTTTGAACGGATGCCGAGAAGCGCACTTTTAGTGCTCCTAGTGCTCTGTGTAAAAGTTCTGTCTTGGTGTTCCTGGTCACGTCTTACATATTTGTTTCCGGCGTACCGGGCGACGGCACGTCTATGCGCAGGACACTAGCAATACGTACGAGTACAGCACTCATGTGGACAACTCCATCCAAGGAGGACAACGTACCCATCGGGCGTCGGAAGAGAATTGAGGGAAGCACGTCTACTCATATTGCGACTATGGATACACGGTCTGAGGTACGATAGGTAGTAGTGATGTACTGGGGGTTGCACACAAGCGGTTGGAGAGAATAAGATATGATCATACGTGCCCAGGGCAGTCGCAGATCTGGTTGTGAGGTACCACTAGCTGACGGTGAACGACTCTCCACAACCGCAAGTGTCCTTGATGCTAGGGTTTTTGAACACGAATTTGACACTGCGGGAAAAGCCTTTCATTAGCAGGACCTGGGAATGAACTACGATGGTGAACGTACCTCAAGCCAGTCCATCTCGCTGCCAATGATCGACAACGGTGCCTTACTGTCGATCAACACCTTCACTCCGTCTTGCTCCGCCGCCTTGTCGAACTTGCCAGACTTGTCCGCATACTCTGAGTGGCTACGACCCCAAGTCGGTGCTTGGAATGACACAAAGCGCATACGAAGACGCGTTCTAGAACGATATCAATCGGATGTACGCTACGTTCGAGAAGTTTGAAACAACGCACCGACAAACGGCAGTCCGACGGCGGCGGTAATGGTCGAGGCTCGCGACGCTGGGGTTGTCCCGGGCGTTGCAGAAGCGAGCGGACACGCTTCCGAGCGTAGAGCCGGAGAAGGCATGCACATGCATGGTAGGACAAATGATCATGACGAGGGAGACATGTTGCGACACTGACCTTGGAGGATTGTCCCGGTCAGCGCAAGTCTCTACTCCGTCGATGCCCGTCAGCTCCGAGTCATTCTCGCTCAGTCTGTTGAATTCGACCACTCGAGTAGCTTCTGTCTGTCAGAGACGATGAAAACGGGGTTGGAGGCTAGCGAGACGATGTATAGAAGCAAGCCGCGTTCGGCATCAATTCGGGGGCAAGCGACCTCCACATTGCTGACACTTGCTGAAGCGTCGCTCGAT
>NW_006767003.1:12474-14979 GCF_000275845.1 Dichomitus squalens LYAD-421 SS1 | reverse complement strand
GAGGAGGGTTGGGACGCCGAGAGGGGTTCGGGGAGGAGAGGAGGCGGGGAGGGGGAGCGATGGGACGGGGACGTGTCGATGGAGAACGAAGGTGCGTCGGTCGTCTCTCGTAACTGGTGTTTGGTCGCAGGTCTGACGCGTCACGTCCTTTCTTCAGCATGACATACAGGATCGCTGACATACTACTACCACTCACCTTCTCATCCGCCGTCCTCCGCACATCTTGCCTTTACTCGTACTGCTGCTTCGGTTTGCTCTCCGCGTCGGTGGACGCGACATTATTTTTATCGTGCGATACCTTACCCCCCCCTGCGACACCCGTGTATGTCTAGACGTTTGCTGTATGCGTGCTTATGTTGTGCTGTGATAGACTATGCCTGTTAGTGTAATGAAGTGACGAGCGGAAGGGGTAGTCGAGTGTTGTGGATTACGGTACCGTACGTGTAGAAACAAATCGATGTCGTGCCTGCACGGCTTACGGCGAGCGACGGTGATCCTCCGCGGCGTACAAAACAAAGCCTGAGGCATTCATTCTGATCGCGTGCGGTGGCGGGTGAATATATGCGCTCGCACAGTGTGCGTACGCGTATCAGGTCAGTCTATGCCAGTTCCTCTCAACATTGCGGGCATCCTCACCGACCCCGCCGCCACTGCTGTGAGTCCCTTCGTAGTGGACAACGGTCCCCCTACAATTGGTGTTGTTCTCTACTAAACCTTTACAAAGGGCTTTACCGTAGCCGCGGCAGACGATGGTACAGATGCTCAAGCTTGCCTTACCATGGATTTCACAGGATCTGGGGTAGAATACTACTCAGATGTGCCCGCCGTGTCGATACCAGTGAGTGCGTCACAACGCGTTCTCTTGCAACGATCATAGGATGAGCGATTAGTCCAGGAGCACGAGTTGGAGGCACCTTTTGTGCGCTACCCGTCCTCCAAATTACGGTACGCGCGGAGAACGCCCACATTGTCTGCCCACCGGCTACTACGCATCGCATCCGTAAAACCGACAAATCTCTGAGTACTGAAAACTCTTCAATGGCGCCTCCCGCCAACTTGCGCTCTACATCCTGCGGTGCTCCGGCGTCGGTTCTCCTTCAAATCTGGTAGAGGGCATCCCTGGCTACCCGCAATCCTGTATCAGAGGTCTGGGGGCTTATGGACGCTTTGCGCACCTGGTGTCGGTGACACAATCCGACCTCTTAAACGAGTTCTTGAAGGTCTTGCGCGCCACTGGGTGGTGGTGCATAGACGGTCTTGCTCGGCACTCTAAGACCTGTGCAGGTTTTTCTGATGTGCAGGAATCACCGCAAAAATGGTCGTCTAGATGTCCTTGGTGTAGCTTCGCGAAGTGTTCCTAAATATATCTCGACGCATCGATGTAGACCGCCTAGACGAAGCGAGTATAGATGCCAAGAGTGTTCCTATCTCAAGCCTAGCGCGTGGTGAAGTTATGTCAACTATAGCACAAGTGCTGTACCTCGGGCTAGGTCTCCTAGACTCGGAGCTTAGCCCAGCGGCCAGAGTCTGCCTCCTTGTGCCTGCTGGGCATTCTGGACCCGTAGACTCGGACTTTACTGTCGACTAAATGGCGCACATCTATAGGCGAGCACTGACTCTCATGGACAACAGTGAAGAACTATGTCCTTCCCGTTGGGCACCACACAAGGCTAGTCATTGGTCAGATGTCTGAAAACGCCTATGGTGCAACCCTCGGGCCGCTGGTTGCGAGTAATGTCAAGGTGAATGTGTGCAAATCTCATTCATGCGGATCCAGTGAAGGAGACTGGACAGGAAGTGACCTATAACTAACATAGGTAGATCATGATACATCATCTGATTGCACGTAGATGCACTACTAGATGCACTACGTTGTAGTGCATCTACATGAGCTCTGGATATGTGCGTGTAGGTTACATATACGTAGCTAGACGAGGAGTGGGATAGCTGACCGGGCACGCAAGCGCGTCTAGCGTGGGATAGGTCTCCTACTGCATCTAAGTAGACGAACCCCATTTAGATGGGGTCTTCATGCAGTGAATGCGGACATGGTACACAGGATGAGACGTTGGTCGAGGAACAAATCGGAGACGGTGAAAGCAGCCCCCACGGCAGATTCCAAGGAGCTCGGGACTGGCTGCATATGCGCACGTGGACGCGTCTCGCGCGAACAGAGATGGAGAGACGACGGTGTCCGGGTGATGCCAGAGCACAAGACGGCTCGAAGGATCGCAGCAGGGTTGCGGACAGCTACACGTTGTTCCCTCGGTGTGTACGTAGATCAGCAGCGAGTAGCTGAATAGGGTAGAGCCCTCCGGCCAGTCCTGGTCTCGGTGGCTTGGGTTGCATTTTGCTTGGCTGTCCTTCGAGACCGCATCAATTAACAGTACTACAGTCCTTGCGCGCATCGGGCGGGCTCACGCCCGCCGTCAACGCGCCACGACTGTGCTTTCCTACACGATGGAGTTTGTCGCGGGCTTCGGTCGGGCTGGCCCTCCCTTTAGC
>NW_006767003.1:3602-5262 GCF_000275845.1 Dichomitus squalens LYAD-421 SS1 | reverse complement strand
ACGCCCAGTGCGTACGCGCTCGCATTCGACCGGGACGGGTTCGACCCGGACACGCCGTTCGACCCGACGACGACGCCGTCGCGCGGGATCAAGTTCAGCGGGGGCCCGCCGCCGACGCTTGGGCTGTCGACCCCGAAGGGGGGTGTGGGGCTCTGGGCGGGGCGGGGCGGGGCGACACCTACGCCGACTCCGACGCTGGCGGCGAGGTTCGGGGCGGGGGGAAGCGTAGGGCCGAGGAGGCTGAACTGGAACGATGGGCAGCACGCGTACGAGACGACGCCGGGGGCGGGGGCGCACTCGAGGAGCATATACTCGGGGGGATACGACGACACGCCGATCACGCGGGCGCCGAGGGTCGGGGGGTTGGGTGGGGGAGGTGGGAGGAGGTTGTGGGACTCGCCGGGGTTCGCGCCGAGGAGGGTTGGGACGCAAGAGGGGTTCGGGGAGGAGAGGAGGCGGGGGAGGGTGAGCGACGGGGACGGGGATGTGTAGATGGAGAACGAAGGTACGTCGGTCGTGTTTCGTTTATGCACGTTTGGTCGCGGATCTGACGTGTTGGGTTTCTTTGATTCAGCATGACATACAGGATCGCTGACATACTACTACCACTCACCTTCTCATCCGCCGTCCTCCGCACATCTTGTCTTTTCTCGTACTGCTGCTTCGGTTTGCTTTCCGCGTCGGTGGACGCGACATTATTTTGATCATGCGATACCTTACCCCCCCTGCGACACCCGTGTATGTCTAGAAGTTTGCTGTATGTGTGCTCATGTTGTGCTGTGATAGACTATGCCTGTTAGTGTAATGAATTGACGAGCGGAAGGGGTAGTCGAGTGTTGTGGGATACGTTACCGTACGTGTAGAAACGAATCGATGTCGTGCCTGCACCGCTTACGGCGAGCGACGGTGATCCTCCGCGGCGTACAAAACAAAGCCTGAGGCACTCGTTCTGATCGCGTGCGGTGGCGGGTGAATTGGTGCGCTCGCACAGTGTGCGTACGCGTATCAGGTTAGTCTATGCCAGTTCCTCTCAACATTGCGGGCATCCTCACCGACCCCGCCGCCACTGCTGTGAGTCCCTTTGTAGTGGACGACGGTCCCCCTACAATTGGTGTTGTTCTCAAGTAGCCGCGGCAGACGATGGTACAGATGCTCAGGCTTGCCTTACCATGGATTTTACAGGATCTGGGGTAGAATACTCAGATATGCCCGCCGTGTCGATACCAGTGAGTGCGTCCCAACGCGTTCTCTTGCAACGATCATAGGACGAGCGGTCAGTCCAGGAGCACGAGTTGGAAGCACCTTTTGTGCGCTACCCGTCCTCCAAATTATGGTACGCGTGGAGAACGCCCACATTGTCTGCCCACCGGCTACTACGCATTGCATCAGTAAAGCCGACAATCTCTGAGTACTGAAAACTCTTGAATGGCGCCTCCCGCCAACTTGCGCTCTACATCCTGCGGTGCTCCGGCGTCGGTCCTCCTTCAAATCTGGTAGAGAGCATCCCTGGCTACCCGCAGTCCTGTATCAGAGCTCTGGGGGCTTATGGACGCCTTGTGCACCTGGTGTCGGTGACACAATCCGACCTCCTAAACGAGTTCTTAAAGGTCTTGCGCGCCGCTGGGTGGCGGTGCATAGACGGTCTTGCTCGGCACTCTAA
>NW_006767003.1:0-1545 GCF_000275845.1 Dichomitus squalens LYAD-421 SS1 | reverse complement strand
TGCGATGCGTATCTTCCCAGATTGCCTTCTTGGGGACGTGCTTCCCCGCTGCCAGACGGGCTTCTCGCCGTGCACCGCAGTGCATTAGAGTGTATTTGCACGGTGATTTATCGAGGTGGCGCTGGTGAAAACGGGGCGCCACCCGATGAAAACCGTGGCGGATTCCTCACCGTAGGGCCGCTAGCGCCGGCCCCACCTGGTGAAAACTCAATGAGGGCGGGTAATGAAAACGCTGATAATTATCCGTGCAAATACACTCTATTGTGCGCGGTTTCATTGACTGCACCCGGGGCACTGAACGCCGGGCTCGGGTTACAGCGGTTTGCATATCGGTGGGCCGCTTTGCAAAACATGTTGAGGTCCATTGGCGACCCAACGATATGCAAGCCCAATCAGTGACGCTCCAAGACCCCACCGAGCGCGCCGCCCAGCAGGGCCTAGCGAAGGTGGTTCAATACATCTCGGTGGTACCCTCCCGCCTCTCGTGTGGCGGATCGGACTCGTATTTTGGGCACCGATCCGAGCGTGTTGTTTCCGAATGGACCCACGGGATTTGGACCAGGACACGCCGCTGACGTCGTTCGCTGCCTATATGCACCCTGCAGAGCTCCTCGCACTCCGCAAGACGGCCGCCGCGCGACCGAAAGAGACAAAGAAACGCGCCCGGGACGACGATACCGACTCGGGAACACCTGTGCCGTCAGGGAAGAAGAAAAAGGCCAAGCGGCCGCCGCTCGTTCCCGTCGTCGTGGATGGTGCCCCTGGGGACGATGACGCGCTCCGAGGGCCTGCCCAAGACACCACCGTCGGCGAGGATGCGGGTCCTCTGCCAGGAAAACCACCACCACCCTCGACGTCGACCGCCCCCGGGGGTTTGCTAGCCGGTGCGTCATCTGCGCTCGTATTCCTTCCTCTGTCTATCTGTCGTGTTGCGGGGATGTCCGTGTGTTCGTGTGGTGCGTGGTGCGTTGACGGACGTGTCCTCATCTCCTCCAGAGTCTTTCCGTCAGTTGTTTCTGAATCGGCGTCGCGTCTACTCTCTACCAATGAGGAGCTAGAATATCCAGTTTCCAACCGTCTGCGAAAGGAGTCTAATGGAATACCCGTCGTTCTGAGACACGTCCGGGCGGACGAGAGCTCTGTATGCAGCAGCACGCGGGTAGCATGGATCGTCGCGTCGAATGATCGTCCCATCCCGCCCTGCTCCGCGCCGCGAGCGTTGCAGATGATGAGCGGGAGATCGTCCCCCTCCAGGAGGGGCAATCGCAGTCCTGCAACGGCGAGGGACGCCGGACGCTCTGCCTCATATGCATCAGTTAGCCTTCCGCGCTCGGCCTTCGGCTGACGGTACCTACTCATTACCGCCACCACCATGACCATCAGCATCCGCTGCGCGTCTGCGAGAAGCGTGATGTCGTCGCTGAGTTGGACTGGACGTGGCGTGGTTCTCGCCCTCGATGGCCGGGAGTGACTCGGGTGCTGCAGGACGCGCTCGCTCGGTTCACGGACGCGGACAAGGGCCGGCTCGTCAACGTGCGTTCGCTA
>NW_006767002.1:20166-22981 GCF_000275845.1 Dichomitus squalens LYAD-421 SS1 | reverse complement strand
TAGAGTACCTCGGCCTCATCATCCGCGAAGGCGAAGTGGCCATGGACCCGGTCAAGGTCAAGGCTGTCACGGAGTGGCCAGCTCCTAAGAACCTGCGCGACTTGCGCGGCTTCCTAGGGTTTGCCAACTTCTACCGTCGGTTCATCCGAGACTTCTCCAAGCACGCGCGACCGCTCAACGACCTTACCAAGAAGGACGTTTCCTGGACCTGGGGCACTGCACAGCGACTCGCCTTCCAAGCTCTCAAGGATGCGTTTACAAGCGAACCTGTGCTGGTCTCCTGGGACCCGGTTCGACCCACACGGATCAAAGTGGATGCCTCTGGCTTCGCGACCGGGGGATTCCTACTCCAGAAGCTGGGCGACGACCTCTGGCATCCGGTGGCCTACCGATCGGAGTTGATGGCTGAAGCGGAACGGAATTACGAGATCTACGACCGAGAGATGCTAGCGATCATCCGTGCTCTCGAGGACTGGCGACACTACCTGGAGGGACTCCCCGAACCCTTCGAGATCGTCACCGATCACCATAATCTTGAGTACTGGCGCACCGCACGGAACCTCACCCGTCGACAGGCTCGGTGGTCTCTATACCTCAGCCGCTTCGACTTTCGCCTCACGCACAAGCCCGGCAAGACGAATACCCAAGCCGATCCCCTCTCCCGTCTCCCAATCCACCAGACTACGGATGCGGAGGACAACCAAGATCAGATTGTGCTGGGACCGGAACGGTTCGTTTCCCTGTCAGCCACCCTCACGGATACGAGCACCCTGGAGCAGGAGATTCGAGATGCACAGGTACTCGACCCTGAAGTCGTCGAGGCTCTCCGCATCCTCAAGGAGAAGGTCCCTCGGAAGCTGGCAAACGGACTCCTCGAGTGGGAAGTGCGCGATGACCTCATCTATCGACATGGGAAGCTCTACATCCCCCCTGGCAAAGACCTTCGTAAACGAGTTGTCTTCTTGTGCCACAACGCAATCACTGCGGGGCATCCTGGACGGAACGGGACTATCGAGCTGGTCAGTCGTCTCTACTGGTGGCCTCAGCGAGACTCGTTCGTTCGCAAGTACGTCGAAGGCTGTGACACCTGCCAACGTCAGAAAGCCCCCCATCACCCTCGAGGCACACTCCAACCCCACGATGTACCTGAAGGCCCATGGCAGACGGTGGGAGTAGATCTCGTTACTGGACTTCCCCCTGTGCGCGGGTACGACACAATCATTGTCTACAGCGACCACTACAGTAAGCAGGTCCATGTGCTACCCACCACGACAGACGTCTCCGCTGAAGGAGTTGCGGACATCCACTACCGAGAAATCTTCCGTCTCCACGGTGTTCCGGAGAAAGTCGTATCCGATCGAGGACCCCAATTCGCGGCACGTTTCATGAAAGCCCTGTACGAGAAGTTTGGCATCCAGCACGCACTCACCACGGCATATCACCCCCAGTCCAACGGTCAGACTGAACGGGCGAACCAGGAAGTAGAGAAACACCTACGTCTCTTCTCCAACCTGCGACAAGATGACTGGGTAGACCACCTGCCGACAGCCGAGTTCGTGCTCAACAACCATGTCCACTCGGGTCTCCAAGTATCCCCCTTCGAGATCATCTACGGCTACCAGCCCAACTTCACGGTACCCATCGGCGCTCCCACTAAGTTCCCAGCGCTAGACAAGCGTCTGGAACTGTGGCGTGACGTACGGAAGGACGCGGAGGCAGCTCTTCGTATGGAGAAAGCAGCCATGAAGGAGTCGTTCGAACGCGACAAGCCAAAGCCCCACGAGTTCAAACCTGGAGACCATGTCTGGATGGACTCACGGGACGTCACCATCCATCAGGCCAGCCGCAAACTGGGACCACGACGACTTGGACCGTACGAGGTACTGGAACGCACCGGCGAACTCACGTACCGACTTCAACTACCCCCCTCGATGCAGAACCGACATGCAGTCATTCACGTTGACCGTCTCACACCTTGGACCGGGAACGACGTCAACGGCATACTCCCACCCCCACCGGAACCAGTCGCAGTCGAAGGCGAACTCGAGTACGAAGTCGAAAAGATCGAAGACAGCCGCACCTACCGCAACCAGTTCCAATATTTGGTCAAGTGGAAAGGATACGACGAAGGCCAGAACAGTTGGGAACCGGCGAAGGACCTCACTCACTGCCAAGAGTTGATCGACGAGTTTCACGAACGTAACCCCACCGCCCCACGTTGGATTGCAGCCTCTATCTTCCAATCCCTCCCCTGGCAACCCCTCGTCAACTTCACCGCTGCCACACCCTCTGACCTTGAATGGGCTTCTAGACGACGCCCCAGCCTAGGGTCCATCGGGGACCGACGGACCTTAGGAGGGGGGTAATGTCACGGACGTTGGACAGACGCCCCTTTTTGCCGCCCATTCCCCTCCCTTTGACGCCCACCTTCCATTTGCGGACCATTTCCTTTCCTAGCCCATCCCAATTTGGACACTGTAGACACGTTCCCACAGCCGCATGCTACGTTCCCGTGATCGCCATGCCCTTGCCCTTTTGTTCTCGCCCTTTGTTCTTCCTTTGTCATCTTCACTGCCTCGCTCTCGCGCCTTGTCTTTGGTTGCTAAGCAGCCCCTCTAGTATATAAGGACCCCCTTAGGCGCTCCCTAGTCCCCATCTCGACCTCTTGGTCATTGGGACTAGGTGAGTGGCCATAGTGTTGTATCTCTCTTCGATTGCTAATGTATAACTTGGTCATTGGGACTAGTCTGTCGCTGTCTGCGTGAAGACTAGCTTTCGCAGGTCTTGTGCCCTGTGCCGGCCTCCGCTCTGCCCT
>NW_006767002.1:15839-20088 GCF_000275845.1 Dichomitus squalens LYAD-421 SS1 | reverse complement strand
CCATCCCAATTTGGACACTGTAGACACGTTCCCACAGCCGCATGCTACGTTCCCGTGATCGCCATGCCCTTGCCCTTTTGTTCTCGCCCTTTGTTCTTCCTTTGTCATCTTCACTGCCTCGCTCTCGCGCCTTGTCTTTGGTTGCTAAGCAGCCCCTCTAGTATATAAGGACCCCCTTAGGCGCTCCCTAGTCCCCATCTCGACCTCTTGGTCATTGGGACTAGGTGAGTGGCCATAGTGTTGTATCTCTCTTCGATTGCTAATGTATAACTTGGTCATTGGGACTAGTCTGTCGCTGTCTGCGTGAAGACTAGCTTTCGCAGGTCTTGTGCCCTCGTGCCGGCCTCCGCTCTGCCCTCGTCGAGTTTCTTGCTACGTTTATCCCTCCCTATCTCTCTCTTCCCCTTTCGGCTCCTTGCCGCTCACCTACAAGGTCGTCGCCGAACGTCGACCCGAGTCTACGCGCCTAGTCGCCGCGACATTTCTGGTGAGGATGAAGCTGCTGCCAATGGCTGATGAGCTCGAGACAGCAAGCGCAAGAACGATGCGCTTGTCTTCTAGCACGACATGAACATCTAAGATCACGAGCAAGTTCAGGAACAGTTGCTATAGCGTAACCAGCAGCCAGCCAACGACTCACCAGTTTCGTTTTGTGAATCAACCAATCAACAATCTCATCGTTGTGTAAGAGGTGGTAGCAGGTACGCGATCGCCCTTGACGAACATCTCCAAGCAGATATGCACTCCACCTTCTGGTCCGTACAAGCTGGCTTCGAGGGTCAAGACGAAGTCGACGGAGCATTTGGTCCTCGTTCGAGGACGGGAGGGCTCGGTGTTACTGACATCTGCCTGAACGGACAGCGGCTCAAGCTTCACCCAGCCAGTGCCGGTCCGTATCTGTCACAGCCAACGAGCTGTGCCACCAGATAAACAAAGACAAAGCTTACTGGTGATGGGGTTGGTGCTGAGGGGCGAAGCAACTCCAGGTGACACAGCAAGAGATGGTGTAAAGAAGTAGATTCCCTAGACTAGAAGGGGCAGTGAAGAGGTAGGGCTGCTAGCTACCTACAGAGGAGATGGGTGATCGACGAGAAGATCAAGTCTGAGGTTGTCTGCCTCAGACCCCCTACTATTTATACAAATACAGTGGTGCACAGACCAGGTACCTATTGTCCCTTGCTTGGTCAGAGTCTGCTGACTCGTGCCTTGCCTCCTGATCTGTCACATGGCGTCCTCATGACTAACACCTGAGTCATGCTAAGTCCGGGCTTCCTCCGATGAGTAAGCCCCCCTGCTGACATGTGAGTCACCTGCCAGTGAGTGAGGCTGGGCGCTCCCGGACCCCACAAGGTCCTGGGTTCGATCCTGGCTCCTCCACTTTCCAATACGAGTTGTCCATGGTCAAGGTGAGCGTCTCTCCTAGTTCACATGACCCCCAGGTCACGTGGCACGAGAAAACTGTGACAGTATCCAGGATGGGAATTTGTGGGCAAGGTCCTCCGGGACTCGATCGCGCTGAGTAGCACGAGCTGCTCGTGCACCATTGATGAGAAGCGTTAGGAAAGTGAGCAGGGAAGGAGATAGAAGTATCCATGAAGAGGCCCAGTGAGCGTACGGAGTCAGTCGACAGGAGTATAGCGGGTGGGGGCAACGAGGAATATGGAGGTGAGGGCGAGAAACCACGGAGCGCGAGTACGTGTTTAGTGCGGTGAACGTATGGGCGCCTATATGCGTCACAAGCTCTTCACCTTGACGCTATAAAGAGCGTCCGCGTACAAAAGAACGTCATGTTCATCCTCCCCTTGCGACACCATCATCTTCCGCCCTCACGAAACCCAATTCCCCAAAAACCAGTGGGCTAGGCAAAGACAGCCAAGATTCATGACTTCGGGCGCAATGTTCCACCACTGCCCGCGCTCGCCGCCAATTCCAATGGGCTGCAACTAGACTCTGTACGTATGGAATCCGGACGCATATAAGCATACATACACCAACTTTGTGCCGGTGCAGACTTAATGCTCCCATGATAGAGGCCGTCTGACCCGTAACTGCTCACACTACGGGTCCCTAGATTTCGATCTCAGCTATCTCATCGCTACGTGTGGTTGAATGCTGATGCCTTGATAGCGGAATCATGCTTCCAAAATAATATGACTCGACCAACCCGTTGATTGACGACTTGGAGTATTTTGATATCCCGACGGGATACTCACTTTCAGGCATAGCTGTAGCAGACGACACACTGTCAATGTTGGTTACCGCAGTCGTGAAGACTCCGAGTGCGAGCGAGAGCGTGATTTCGCGTTCACGGCTGGATTGGCGTGGCCGTTCGTGTGTCCGTGCCTGTCACGGACGTTGGACAGACGCCCCTTTTTGCCGCCCATTCCCTTCCCTTTGATGCCCACCTTCCATTTCCGGACCGTTTCCTTTCCTAGCTCATCCCAGTTTGGACACTGTAGATACGTTCCCACAGCCGCATGCTACGTTCCCGTGATCGCCATGCCCTTACCTTTTCTTTCTCGCCCTTTGTTCTCCCTTTGTCATCTTCACTGCCTCGCTCTCGCGCCTTGTCCTTGGTTGCTAAGCAGCCCCTTGTCAAAGTTTTCTCGTGCCACGTGACCTGGGGGTCATGTGAACCAGGACAGACGCTCACCTGGACCACGGACAACTCGTATTGGAAAGTGGAGGAGCCAGGATCGAACCCAGGACCTTGTGGGGTCCGGGAGCGCCCAGCCTCACTCACTGGCAGGTGACTCACATGTCAGCAGGGGGGCTTACTCATCGGAGGAAGCCCGGACTTAGCATGACTCAGGTGTTAGTCATGAGGACGCCATGTGACAGGTCAGGAGGCAAGGCACGAGTCAGCAGACCCTGACCAAGCAAGGGACAATAGGTACCTGGTCTGTGCACCACTGTATTTGTATAAATAGTAGGGGGTCTGAGGCAGACAACCTCAGACTTGATCTTCTCGTCGATCACCCATCTCCTCTGTAGGTAGCTAGCAGCCCTACCTCTTCACTGCCCCTTCTAGTCTAGGGAATCTATTTGCTTACCTCATCTCTTGCTGTGTCACTTGCGGTTGCTTCGCTCCCCAGCACCAACCCCTTCACAAGTAAGCTTGTCTTTGTTTGTCTGGTGGCACAGCTCGTTGGCTGTGACACCCCTCTAGTATATAAGGACCCCCCTAGGCGCTCCCTAGTCCCCATCTCGACCTCTTGGTCATTGGGACTAGGTGAGTGACCATAGCGTTGTATCTCTCTTCGATTACTAATGTATAACTTGGTCATTGGGACTAGTCTGTCGCTGCCTGCGTGAAGACTAGCTTTCGTAGGTCTTGTGCCTTCGTGCCGACCTCCGCTCTGCCCCGTCGAGTTTTCTGCTACGTTTATCCCTCTATCTCTCTCTTTCCTTTTTGGCTCCCTGCCGCTCGCCTACGAGGTCGTCGCCGAACGTCGACCCGAGTCTACGCGCCTAGTCGCCGCGACATTAGGTCGAGATCTCTCCCCCGGTGCTGACACTCTGAACAAGAGTGTCCCCGCCGCCGCTACATTGCCTCCCCCACCCTGGACTGCGCCGGCAGACTTCACGCGTGGGACGCCGAAGACCAAGACTACTGTCACCAACGGAAGGACCTAGACGACGGACTCTGGTACTGGGTACCGTGCGAGCAAAACCCCTGCCCGAACCGTCATCACCGTCCTGCTCGGATCAACTGGAACGCCTTTTCGGACGAGTTCATCCCAGTCCCTGACTCCCCCGCTGCTGAGTCGCCCACGACTCGATCCCCCATCCCCGGTACTCCGACTGACGAGCTTGAAGTAGCGCTACTCATCGCGCTTCCCCCATCCCCTATCATCCCCCCAACCCGCCCACCGTCCGCTCCACCCATCATGGGACAACAAGGCGGACAACCGCAGACGACAGGCCCCGCCAACAACCCCCAGCAGGCCCAACCGGGCACCCAGACGGCAATGCAACCCCCGGACCCCATGACGGTATTACTCCAGTCGATGACCCTCCTCACTCAGTCCATGGCGCAGCTCGCCAACTCGACCACTGGGGCCAACAGCCTGAAGGCGGTTCAGAAGCCCTCTCCCTTCAAAGGCGAACAGGGGGGCAAAGCACGACGCTTCCTGGCCGCGTTCACTCTCTGGGCCATGTCCCAAGGATCAACACTCAACCACGTGGACGCCACGGGCAACGCGATCAGCGCGCGCGACGACCAGTGGATTCGGGCAGTCCTCTCCTT
>NW_006767002.1:0-10311 GCF_000275845.1 Dichomitus squalens LYAD-421 SS1 | reverse complement strand
CTGCGTACAATAGCACATGCATATTGCCCCGCCTATTAGGCATAAAAACATGCACGTGTGCCTCGGGCCCAGGAAAGAGCAGATAGCCGGCCACAGAGACGCCCGAGAGCACAGCCACGGGGCCACAGGGCAAACCAGCGCGCCCTGCTAGATGCTTTCCAAAAAAGCAAGATACTGGGGTTCGAACCCAAGACCAACATGCCCAGGTGAACTCAAACGACCAGGTATAACTTGAATCACTGGGTTATTGGTGTGTCCAAAAGCCCAATGTAAACCAAGTGTACGTTACATTGCGGACAAGGGTGTACATGCACATTGTGGCCCAGGCTAATGTACACTACACCATGGATCATTCTAGCGTGCTCGTCTGGCAATTACATATGATGTACATGGGCGGGAAGGCAGAGTTGGGGACCTGTTTCAAAGGGCGCACTACTTACAGGTTGCATTTCTATGGACGGCGGCATCAGTCGACCGCTCACCTCGACGACTAACTACGCGGTCATCCAGCGAAGCGATCGACCTCCTCCGAAAGGCTTTGAACCGCCCGCTCCAGCCCATCCAGGCCAGCCTTGAGGCTGTCAATCGCGCTCCTCAGCTCGGCGTCTGCGAAGCCCGCGACATCAGTAGCAGTGGTTGTGACTGCAGGGGTGGAGGTCAGTAACGGCGAGCCCTGATCCATTCGACCGCGCGCATGCGTACGTGACACACCTGAGCTTGTGCTGCCCCCGTCTGTCTCGTCTTCCCGCTAGAGTTCGTGCTCGACCGTCTCTTCTTCCTGCTCGTCCCCTTCGCTGGTGCTCAGCGTCCCATGGTCATCGTCGCCTGCAATCCGGGTGGCGACTTGAGCCTCAGCTAGGCTGATGAGGTCGGGCAATAGCAGGCTTGGAAGAACGTACCCGCTAGGGGTGCTCATCGGAGCGGGCGCCGTGCGCACGTCTTGGGTTCCCAGGGCAGCCGGCGTACGGATGGTCGACATCGGGTAGGGCGTGGCGCGCGAGAACTGCCAAAGTTGTGCGGGGGTCAACGCGTCGGCGCGCTCGGTCAATGACAAGATCCTGGGCCTCTGGGGTGCGGCAGACGTCGGGGGTGGGGCGCGCGCGGGTGCAGCTGTGCGCATAGCAGCGCGAGGAGGTGGGACGGGCTGGATTCGGAGCTGCGGTCGTCGGCGCGGCCGCGGGGGAACGTACCGCGCCCCCTCGTCATTGGTCTGGGTGATGGTAGGGGGACAATTCAGTTTGCGGCGTCGAGCGAGCCAGAGTTCAAGTTAATTCGTCGATCTCTACCAGCAGCTTTAAAGCAATATCAGCCATCGCAGCACGAGAGGACGCACGTACCCAATACGGAGCCCGCTCTCCTCCTTACGCCCTACTCTCGCGCCATGGCGCGCCTCGTGTGTGCTGCAGCGGCGTGAAACTCGAAGTCGATTGCCTGAACCGGCAAATTGGCTGTCGTGGGGGCAGCAGGGCCACCTGAGCGCTGTGAAGTACATGACTCGGCGTGCAGCGGAGGGCAGTCGTCCCAAAGAGGTGTGTGCATGGTGGTGGACAAGGGGGGAAGGGCGAGAGGCGCGACCCGACGACGCGTGGTGGCGTGTTGGTCATCAGACGCTCAGCTCCGGGCGCTCTGCGTAGGAGTTTCTTCCCTGGCACGAGTTTCTTCTCGTATCGTTAGAGTTTCGTCTCGGTCTCCTATCGTTCAGACACAACCTACGGATCAACTTCATGACTCATCGGCACTAACTTGGCGCCTCGCACCGGGGCAGAGTTGCATCTCCCGCTGGTATATTATGCCAGTGAGATGTTCATCGGATTGTACTAGATGGCTCATCTCCATGCGTACTGATAACACCAACGCGTATTAGTGCGCAATGCTTCCCTTCATGCGCAGGCAGTCACGTCGATGTCACAGGACAAGGACGTGGAGGAAAACCGAGAGCGCGTGAAGCGGCTGCAGTCAAGGAAGCTACGACAAGGGGTTGTCCGGAAGCGGACAGACTGCGGATGACCATGTTCCCGGAAAAGAGCGAATCGGCGCCTACATCGAGAGTTCATACGGAGCTCTCCGGACTCGATCGTAGACGCGCACTCGGGAGACCGGTCCGGAAATCAGTTTGTATACTGAACGCTTGAACGTCTGCCGCGTAGTATTCCACGATCACTGCCGTTTGTTACATGTCTCCGGCGGCGACGGTGTCGCTCACTACATGTTCAGAAGAACGCGCACTAGGAAAACACAGATTCGGGATCAGTTATAGCGTGTGGTAAACAGATCGTGTTCGAAAGCTCACGATTGAGTCTTACAATGCGACGACGACGATGTCGTAAACGATGGGTCCTTCTGAAGCGCACTAGGTAGTTTCTAGAGCCGTTAGTACTGCAATTGAATGCCAATTAAATGTGCACAGTAAGACGTTCTGCTGTGGCTGCATACTTATGCTTGTTTGTACTGGGCGACTGTAACGGGTCTTCGTCTTGCGACCGCCACATGAGCTCTCCCAGACCCATTCATCTTGGCTATGGATCACCTCGCAGTGCAGACGCCTATCCCGCAAGACGCTTGGCGGGTTGTGGGGACGGTGCTGGGGTCATACCGGGAGAACAGGAGAGAAGTCGAGGTCACTTGGGAAGAACTGGTCCAGGTGCGTATCGCCGTTCCCGCAGTCGTGCATTGGACTGCAGCTTCATAGGTCTTCGAGCACTGGGGCTACACTGCCCGTCCTGCGACGGGGGCTACGTTCAAATTCAAGCCTCGGCCGGGAACGCGGTGGCCCTTCCCGAGCGAGAGCCCGCGGAAGGAGTTCTCATTCCATCGCGTAAGTCTTCGATTCGTCGCTGGGACCTATCACTGATGTCAACAGCCGCATGGACGGGTCATACCGAAGAAATACTACCCGACGTACCGGTCTATACTTCAGAGGACGTTGGGGTGGGATGCGAATACGTTCAAAGTTGAGTCGGAGGAGGAGGAGATACAACGGCGCCTCGTGGAAGAGCGTATGCGCCGGGAAGAGGAGGAGCGGAATCGTCGCGAGGCGCAGGAGAAGCAGGAGAAAGGCAAGAAGAGAGGGAGGGTTGGGCGACGGAACCGTCACTGAGCGTCTTCTATTCTCATGGTATATGTAATGGCGTGTCTCACCCTATGCTGCGTGATGTATCGTTTGCGATTGTTGCCGTGTATATCGAATATGTGCCATCCTCGGGTGCGACGCAATCCTGTACTTGGGATCTCAGTATGCATACACCGTGTTATACCTGTAACCTAAAATATATCTTTAGCAGACAGCGTACCTTGTATTATCAAGCGACACGTAGGCCGATTGCTCATGCGGGCAATACGTTGGTAGGAAAACCCCGGTTTCTCAGAATGCTGCAGGACGGAGTGCTAAGAAAACACGTTAGGAGCACTGACGTAGCTGTTGTCTCGACTGGACATCACGGTCACAGTCACACGGACAGCGTTTAGTGCCCGACGGCGCCGTCCAATCCATCATGATACCTGGAGCTCGGGGTCGGTACCGCCTAGATTTGTCGTGTTTCGCGCGTTTGTAGGCATGGTCGGGATTGGGCCATCTGCTAATTGGAGGTGCATGTCAATGACATCGTCACGTACGCCGTCGAGGGCGACTGAGGACATAATGGCATTTCAGTGATGCGTCAGCGTTGCCAACCGCAGGAGGACGCAAACAGGGTGGAAGTACGTACTCCAGTCGCGTAGATAGCCCTGTCGCAGACGTCCAAAGTACCGCAGCGACATCAGATGTATGATTGGACCCATGGCAGTAGTCCGTACCTGCGCTACATGGTCCTTGAGAGGTTAGATGTGTTGTGCAGTACCTCTTTCAGTACAGGGATCCTAGAAGCGTGCGACGCGTCGACGTAGTATCGCGGGCTTTGCGTTAGCTGAGCGTGGCCGCAGACGTTAGCCAACGGTTGGAGGCAACGGAAAGAGGCGAGTCTTGGATTCAAAGTGCTTGGTACCGTTCTTCCAAGGACTGAGATGCTGTTAGATTGCTATGTGGTATAGCGACAAGACGAGTGTAGTCTTGGACGTCGTCCTATCGTAGACCCGAAACCTGCGATTCAGCTGGCGGGGAAAGCATGCGTAGCCGGCGCCACACAATGCGCATTGGTTACAGGCGTGCGCGTGAAGACCGATACTTATTAGAGTGTATTTGCACGGTGATTTATCGAGGTGGCGCTGGTGAAAACGGTGCGCCACCGGATGTAAACCGTGGCGGATTAGGGCCGCTCAATTCTTGAGGACGCAGGACGCAGGACGCACTCAGAGCTCATTTGATGGATGTGATGGGCTAGCCGAACCTGCCGCATATGGCAAGGTACCAACCTCATTTCTCGTGCCCGTTGTTTTCCAAGGGGTCTGTCGTGTCCCAAACCTCGCAGAAAAATATGAATCGCAAGTATGTTGAGGACGAAAGCTTTCCGCGTCGATTGACACTACCCTCGAGGCACTTTGTGAAGGGGGAGGAGTGTCATCGTCGCGCGAGGGGTTTCGAAGGCAAGCTTGTCGGCTAGTCTCGCTTAGCCCATCACCTCCATCAATGGCCTCTGAACGCGTCCTGCGTCCTGCGTCCTCAAGAATTGAGCGGCCCCATTCCTCACCGTACGGCCGCTAGCGCCGGCCCCACCTGGTGAGAACTCAATGGGGGCGGATAATGAAAACGCTGATAATTATCTGTGCAAATTACTTCTATTATCTCATGGCATTCCGAGTCGGACGTCACGTGGTATGCCGCACTACACGTGTTACATTCCCGCGACTACGCCTCATCCGCAGTCAATTGTGTAAATCGGGGCTGCACTCGAGCTTGTCCACTTCATGTCCAATTCCTGATCCATATCTAACGTCGGCGCAGGTATGCAGTAGTCTACACGGAAAATGAGGCACTCATCATGGGCAGCGTCACCCACAGGGGCAACACGGTCACGCAATGCAAGCAGGATACAGGATCCATTCGACTGATGCGAAGGTACATGTACCTTGGGAGTACGGGTACTGTGATTCGGAGATCCACGGCGTCCGAGTCTCATACCGCCGCGGCCACGAGTTGAGACAGACCACTCTTGACGTACCTCTGTTACTCACCGCAGTCAATATTTGGATGTATACGCACAAGGGCCGGCCGTTCGTGTGTGAAGGGACCACAGTCGCTACAAGGCGACCGCGAGCGTCCTTCGCAGAAATGCTCGACGAAACATGAGGAGCGGAGTCCAAGAGGTGTGTGCTATAGTCAGACGTCGACAGCGTGAAGCTTGAAGAGCCCAAGCTTGGGACGGTGTATGTCCGCACGGAAATCTAATAAGAGACATGCGGGCTGGAGGCAGGGGATAGGAGCACAAACGGCGCGTCCTCGTCATGCACGCTGCCCGCAAACGGGTCCTCGACCTGCGGGATGTCAACTGGTACCAAGACGGCAGGGCAGCAGAGAGGGACGGTGTCAGCGCTTATGCCATACGCTCTGCAGGTATGGGCCGCATAAATACATAGCGGGCATTGGCACGAGGACGTACTTTGGTGAGTACCAGTGTCGTGAACGAGCACGTCCTACCTGCTGACTTTTCCGTGTTCCATAGGCGGTCCCCCAAGGCGAGAGTCTAACCCCCTTCCGCGTACAGCTACCGACGGCTTGGCTGCCCGATCTCGCGACCCAGGAGCTCCTGCCCGAGCCGTACTTCACGTACGCGCACCTGGTGTTCCCGATCCTCCACGATCGCACCGTCATGGACGACTTCCGCAACGGCAAGATGTCCGCGTCCTCGCCCTTACTCAGACGCCGCGTCCCCCATTTTCACGTCATCCCTGCACAGGCTGTGGAGGTGACGCATGCCGACCCTCCTCCTGCTCGCGATGTTCTCCCTCGCAGCACGCTACTCCCCGCACGCCACGGCGCCCCACCAGACGACGGCTCGATGCAACCGCTGGCGACAAGTGTATGGAGGACGCTACGCGGATCCTCGCCCGCACTTATACCGTGTTGCGGCCTAGCACCTGCCACACGATCCTTTTCCTCGGCTACCCCACAACGCGTTCCTACAGCCGTGGTCATCTCCGAGCTCCAGGTGCTTGTGCTGCGCCATGCGTTCGCGTTGCCCTCGCGCTCATCGCTTCTGCGTCCCCCATTGTGAAGCCCGGTACTGGCATTCGCATCTCCAATCCAGAAGCGTGACTCTGACAAGCGAGGACGGCACCTTCAACGCCTCAAAGGTGGCTCGTGAACTCGTCCACGTTCAGCAGTGCGTCTGTTCCTAGCGTAGATTCCTCTGTATGTCGATGCTGACTGCGCATGGTCTCCCGCTTACACAGCAAGCACCGCCAGAACCTCATGAACCTCAAGAACAACGTCGGCATAACTTGAGGCGTTGAGCAAGGATGCTCTGATCAAGCCTCTTGCGACGATCCCTGTGCACGTCAGGCGTGGTGGAGTCCACCTCGCCGACCAGGAGAACGACCTTCTCTGGACCGGCGAGATCACCATCCGGCACGGACGACTAGAAGTTTGTCATCGGCTTCAATACAGGCTCGTCCGACCTCTGGGTTCCGTCCACCTCGTGCGACTCGTGCGGCTCGCACAACAAGTACGATCTGTCGACCTCCGGCAAGGAGAGCAGTTCGTTCTCGATCAGCTACGGCGATGGGTCTACCGCCTCTGGCAATCCCTACACTGATACCGGTACGTTCTCTGACATCGATCACGTCAGCGTTGTACCATTCAAGTTCTCATACTCACCCCACAGCCCGCTGTCGGTGGCGACAAGGTCATTGGCCAAGACCTCGCTGCTGGGACTCAAGAGTCCCCCAGTCGGACCACTCGGACGGTCTCCTTGGCCTCGCACCGCCGTGTTGCAAAGGACGGCAAAGGAGGGCCGCTTTGGCTTCAAGCTCACCTCCTCCGACTCCGAACCCTACATCGGTGGCACGAACTCGGACCTCTACAAGGGCGACGAGAACACGCGTTCTTTGTCGACGACAACGGCGTCGGTTTCGCCGAGCTCGTTTGAAAACGCGCCTCATGATAGCTACTTGCAGCCGAACCCATTTACGCAGAGCGTCGTGCGCATTGTCTACAGCGTATTATCATTCGCACCATACCCCAATCGCTATCTTTATTCACTTCTAGCCGCTCGATCCCTTGTGTGTTGTGCATGACATACATGCCCGTGGATCGCGCCACAAAGTATGTTCTGATGACATTGTCAACAAGCCTTTGCGAGCTGTCTGCGCTGCACGCCGCCGGCTGGTTTGACATCAGCAAAAGTGCGAAATGATTTTCCGTGATATCTCGTTCTTCCGGCGTGCAGTGCTCAGCGCTAGAAAGGCAAAGTTGATTTTGCGCGGCATGAGTCATAAGTGTAGATAACTCCTCCCCAGTGTAGCACTCAAGATAGTCGTCGTAGAACTCCATCATACGCGCACCTGCACCAGCCTGAGAAGGCGTGGGGCCGTTGCGGCCAGTGGGAGAGCCGCCCTTGCGAATGCTCAGGCCATAAGTGGGGCTGTTAAGACCTGGGTGCCGGCGTTGCGACCTGCTCCTGCGGACGTTGCGCTGCGCATGAGCGAGGGTCAGCCGAGGCGGTAGTGGAAAGCTCTGGGGGGGTTGGCCTTCGGGTCGTCGCCCTCTGCAGGCTCCGCACGGGTGGGTTCGTGAAGGACAGCGCGTTTCTCGTGAGGAGAGTTCGAATGGTGTACGCACTGAGTACACTCACAGACGACGACGCCGCTATCGTAGCCCGGTAGAGGTTCGACGTCGGCCCAACCATCGAGGAAGACGTTCGTGGGGCTCAGCCGCACGATAGCCATAAACTCAGCGAACAGATTGTTCGTCGACTCGGCCTCAACGAGCTTCAGCATCAAATTCTGCAGGGGACGCGTCGGATTGAGGATCTTACCATCGAGATTACGGTGAGCCCTCGTCACGAATGTGGAAAGCGTCATCAGTCATGCCGTGCTCCTCCATTGCCTTCTCCCGACGAGCATCTTCCATGACCACCGTGTGTAAGAGGACCCCCGCGTAGTAGAGCCTGAACTTGAGCCCGAGCTGCTCACAATTGATGAAGGGGTTCCTGCGGGTATAGGGGAGAGCGGATAAGTCGTTGTAGGCAAGGAGTTTGATTCACCGCACTCAGAGAAGTATCGCGACTCCGCCGGTGCCGCACACGCACTTGCAGGGGAACTGAGGAGAGTGCAGGAGAAGAATGGTGGCGGCGAAGACTTTTACACGCAACTTTTCTTTGAGGATGCGTGTGGAAAATGCAACACGGAGTACCTGCAAGGGCAAAGGGTGACTATATGCGCCTATATATGCAACACAGAAGATGAATACATGCCTACCAATGTGAAAGGCACCTTTGGTTGTTGTGTGCTGTGATATGCCTGAACAAGGAAAGCGGGTCAAACTCACCGAGGAGCGTCACGGTACTGTTAACCCTATCAAGGTCTGTGGGCTTGGGCTTCTCGGCAAGGACAACGCATGTGCCAGTGAGAGGGGGGAAGACGGTTGTCTGCAGACGATGATAGTATAGGGGCAGGATAGGAACTTAAGGAGACGATGACCATCCGAGAGCTTCAATTAAAGCTGTTACGACACGACGATTTATCGTGTTTGCCTAGGAAGAGTAGAACAAAGCGATATAAGGCTTGGAGAAGCGAGAGCCTGTCCGAACATGGGAAATGACGATCTGGGGCGCCAAATCGTAATGACCTCATCAGTCATCACAGCGTGCGGATTCCCACGACATTAGAGTGTATTTGCACAGATAATTATCAGCGTTTTCATTACAGTCTTTAACCAGTCCTTCGGACACCATGGGTCCCTCGGACGCTCCCTCAATCCTGCGTCCCCTTCGGCTCCCTCTTCAATTCTGTGTATCTCAATGTCATCCTATGGCATATAGTACACTATTTATTGATTTTCGTGTGCTCGCGTGGTCTATACCAGAATATAAATCAACATCTCCACCTAAAATCTGCCATTTTGGGGTTGTTTTGGCTTTTGTGAGCGATGTCGTTGTTGCAGTCTCTACAGATTGACACATCAGGAAAACGTCACGGACTTGTACAGGTACTTGGGGTACTTGGCCAAGTACCTCAAGTATCCCAAGTACCTCAAGTACCCCAAGTCCAATGGACTTGGCCAAGTCGGGTGGGTCGACTTGGCCAAGTACCAGGTACTTGGTCAAGTCCTCCAAGTCCCTGTTCAAGTTCATGCCCAAGTTCACTGTGAGATGTATCGAATAAAGATGATAGGCATGGAAGTAATCAAAGGACAGCTGCTCTTGATCAAGGTCAAGCGTACAATATTTGTTAGTGGGTGCAGCGGCGGCAAAAAAAAATGCCACCACAGGGAATTGAACCAGCAACCTACAGGTTCAGTGTCGGACCCAGCATGCTCAACCACTACACCGCATAAGCTCACACTGTAGCACAGGATAGCAGCCATATATTGCGCTCTTTGCTGGACTCTGAGAAATTCTTCACCATCCTCTCCTGTACCATAGCAGAACTTGGACATCCACCACTGATACCACTATTCTTGGGCATTATCTGGATATTGTACCTCTGTATCACTACTGAAACAAGCACATTGTAACAACTTGAAGTCTTCTATCACATGTTATTGCCCTTCTTCTAATAGACTATAAAGCTGATTCTATGGACTTAAAACAGACTGGTTTACAACTAGTGTATGGATGTCTATGATAGATATTATTACATAAGAAGTATACAAGATGTGTGACTGATAGAACACCAATTGCTCAAGTTGAGGCCTGAGTATACTGAAGTCAACATATAAAGTCCAAGTTGTGGCCCAAGTACCCCAAGTACCCCAAGTATATAGACTTGGGCCAAGTACATGGACTTGGGGCCAAGTACACGGACTTGAGTCCAAGTACATGAACTTGGGCCCAAGTATGGGTCCAAGTCCGTGACGTTTTCCTGATGCATGGTATGTCAATGGGTGTCTTACATCGACACCGCTGTGATTTATATACTTATCGTGCTTAGAATGCGTTGAACTTGGACTTATCCGGTCCGGACTACACGAGGCTATGCGTCTCCTAGCGCTTAGCTGTAGTCGCTTATGTAGTATGTTACCATATTTGGGACTCTCTGCTCGTGTACTATAGCTATGCTTCCGGACTCTTCTGGTACTGTCTAGGACAATCCGTACTACTCCAGAACGGTCTAGACAGGTCTATGCCTTACTCATCTCTTACTCATCCTATGGTGCGATACGTCGCAATTCTTTCGTCGTTGTATTATTCATCGCACTATGGTACATGTGACTAACCA
>NW_006767001.1:9139-23119 GCF_000275845.1 Dichomitus squalens LYAD-421 SS1 | reverse complement strand
TAACCTAACCTAACCTAACCTAACCCTAACCCTAACCCTAACCCTAACCCTAACCCTAACCCTAACCCTAACCCTAACCCTAACCCTAACCCTAACCCTAACCCTAACCCTAACCTCAGCATTCTAAGGACAGAGCTGCTTTCTGACGCAAGTGTCAGTCGGCCAACGTACCACGATCTGACAGTAACAATCAAGCTGCTGCTGCGTGTGCAATAGTCCCATACGACTGGCTAGATTGTTGTCGGCCTTGCTTGGAACGAAGCTGGTAGGCCGTTTGCACGGTTTGGGAATGAGTGCCCTGTCGCCGCTATAGCTGCTTGCTGAGATCGGAGGCATTGGATAGTCCTGGGGGCTCCTGGGAGGAGCAGCATCTTAGGAAGGATCCGGAGGGGGGGGAACGCTGCCGGTCGATGGCGAGATACTGAGCAGCGGCGGAATGCGTACGTGTCTCATATATAGATATTCGCAAGGGACTGTAAAGGAAGCGGATACACGTGTACATCCTGCCATGCTCGAGTCTAAGGGGCTGTACAGACTGAGATACGGATGAGAAACAGTGAGGAACACCTGAACTTTGGCGCGGACTCTGAGGGCCATCCCGTGTACTTAAGTACAGAGGCACGTGTCCGTGTCCTCCATGTGATCAAGCATTTTTGCGAAGCGCACTATGCACAGATTTTCTGTGAGCGACACATCACTGATGGCTGGTAGTCAAGTCTAATAGTTGAGATGTGTTCACTAATGTCTGGCTTCTAACAATCTCTATATTCAGCTGGGCAGGCAACGGCTTCTCTAGGGGTAAAAATGCTTTCACAAAGGTTCTATCAATATAATAAGAGGGAACTATGAGGAGGGTTAGAAGAGAGCTATATGTTGGCTTTCGGACACTTTGTGAGTGATTGCACTTGGTGATGTCCGATATTGATAAGGTTTTTGTATATAAACACTGTACTTACTATACTATACGGTACGCGTTTGCAATGAGATCCCTCCGTTGTCGCCTCTCTTCTTGAGCCAAACGCGAACTACACTCTCGCTTGCCAGTCACTCTCTCATACTATACATACCCACTAAACGGGGATCAAGACTATGCTCACACAGTATCTAGACCCGGTCGTCACTAGTGATGTGCAGGGCCGGCCCGGGCTCAAATACCTGGGCTAGGGCCTGGCTTTGGAGGGCTCAGGCTCACTAAGACCTCAAGCCGGGCTCTAGTAGCAGGCTCGGGTTGGGCCAGGCCGGGCTCAGGCTCAAGCCCGGGCTTTCCACCTGCTCCATACAGTGAAAAGATCCTGTTCTTTGTGCATAAATGGTGAGCTTACCTCAATAGTAGTATTCATAATATGTCGCATAAGCTGCGAGACTGGGACAACAGATTGTAGAAAGTGCGTGCTCTGAGAGAGTGAGCGTGTCGGAGTCACCAAATCTAGTAGGTCTAGCGCCCACGTTCAAGCGCGCGAGCTCCAGCTGCGTGTAGAGCTGCATCGTTCTTTCCTGTGAGTTGCAAAGTGCTTTTCTGAAGTCAATGCAGCCCTTGATCATACTATACAGACACCTCTCCTAACAGCTGAAGTTATACTCGAATGAATACACAGGCAGGTCAAAAGCCCGGGCTTGAGGGCCGGGCTCAGGCCTACCGAATCTCAAGCCGAGCCCTCAAGCCCAGAAAGCCTGATGGAGGGCCGGGCTGGGCTGGACCTTTGAGGGCCGGGTACTCGGGGCTTCAGGGCCTGAAGCCCGGCCTTGCACATCACTAGTCGTCACCATAGCAACTCAGAATTTCCCAGTTACAAATATGAACAAGCACTCAAGCGTCCCCTGTGCGCGCGGTACTCCCGGAGGACCGTCCATGGGCATGGGGGTTGTTGTACAGCTGTGACAGGGGACAAACGCGTCCTCTGTGCGCGCGGCACTCCCGGAGGACCGTCTCTGGGTTTAAGGCGCGTTGGTAAACATAGAAAAGACAAAGGCGTCCCCTGTGCGGGGGGTACTCCCGGAGGACCGTCTCTGGGAGGGGGAACGCGTGGGCAGCATTGACAAGCGCCAGAGCATCCCCTGTGCAGGCGGTACTCCCGGAGGACCGTGCCACAACGCAGCCATTTCGAGAAATGTGGTAGCAGCACCACTGATATTTCGCCACGTCTCCTCAAGTCGACCTCCAGAAGTCCTTTCGCAACCAGTTCGAAAGCGGATTGGATCTGCTCAATTGCTAAACTGTTGGCGCAGTGGGTACGTTGTCAAGCGCGCTATTGCATAACGATTATTGGCGGTCGAAGGGATGTGCGAGGGACCCACCTCAACTGATTCTGAACAGGGAGCGTTGACAAATTGAACTATCCCATCGGTTTCAAATCGCCTGCGAAAAGACTCCAGTCTGCATATTGCACACCGTATTCCATGTTGGTGTGAAGGGTCATACAAAACGTCTAAACAATCTGACTACTCGCGCTAGTTCCATTCCTCAATGCACCAACCTGTATGCCCTTATCTTCTCTGGAGTGGTGGGTAACGGAACGGAACCGGACGGAGGAGTGACAGGTGGTTGCGGGAGATGTTCCTCTGCGCGATCAGGTGAGGACGGGGGAAAACCTTGATGAGCGAATCGCACCCGTCCTTGAACGCCAGAAGCCTGCGGCTCCGGGGTGAATAGGTGCTGGGGAGGGTGGTCGAGGACAGGGCTCGAGATGTATTCAGGCGAGGGGGACGGGGTAAATATATGTGGTAGTGGTGGCTCTATTACTGGACTGAAGGTCAATTGGCGGCGAGAGGGTGGAGGGTCCGGGGGAGAAGACTTCGTGAGATCAATGATGGAATCTGGAGAGGCTGCGCGAGAGGATGAGGAGATTGATATGACGTCGTCGTTGAAGGCATTGGGATTGAGGAACGAGGGGAAGGATAGAAACCTGCGGGGGTTTCCGCCGCGAAGGACTTCCAGATCTGAGGAGTCTTCTTCTTCCTCAAACTGTGACACCTCTCGACGTTGCACTGCCTCTCGAGGTTGCACTGCCTCTCGGGGTCGCCCTGCCTGGCTGGCACTGCTTCCGGCGACACTGCCGTCCCTCCCACCCGGTGCGGCACGGCTACCAGACGAATTAGCTGAAGCGGTGGCGCGTCTGCGCCGGATGGAGGAGAGAAACGCGCTACCCTCCCCATCAGGCTCACGACCCTCATCGCGTGGCCTACGACGGGGAGCAGACTCCATGACAGATTGCTGCTGAGCATAGAGCTCGGCCCAAGCCTCATCCTCAGCGTCCTCGCGAGGTTGAGCAACGTACCCCATGACAACGGAATCAGGGCCGCGATAGAAGTGTTCGTTGACGGCAATGTGAACAGCGGTGCCGTGATGACCAGGGGGCAGTGTGATCCAGCCTCGAGAATTGTTCCGGAGCATGCGCGTTTGCCACATGCGATCAGAGTAAGGCCGAGGGAGCCAGCGGATATCGCGAAACTGTTGCCACAGAGCGTCACGTACTCGCTCGTTGTAGCCCAGTCTAGCCATCTCATGCCCATAAGTCTGGTAGTAGATAGATTGAGGAAAGTTCTGACAATTATTGATATGTTGGCCGGCCTTGGGGAAGAACTTGTCGAAGACGAGATCTCGCCACTGGGTCTCGTTGAGAATTTGGATGTGTGCGGCGTCGAAGGGAAGCTGGAGCGTCATGAAGAAGTCAAGAGAAACGGCTTCTCGTTCCTCGAGGGTGAGCTTGATGTATGATGGTGCGTGGCGAGAGGAGTAGTTGGGAGATTGTTGTATAACGTCGGAGGGAAGCTGGGCCCACAAGCGGGAGATGACAGTATCGATGTCTTTGTCTTCTTCATTGTGTTCGGGTGCAGCATCTGCGTCGATTCCGGTCGGTTCCATGGCGGGTTGTCGAGCCACTCCCTGTGCTACAAGGCCAAAATCATGCAAGACAGGTGAGGCCTGGAGTTGGGTGACGGGGACTGTCCTGCGGCGATTGTTGGTGCGGAGCTTATGAGAGCGGGTGAAGTTGACTACGCCTAGAGCACGCCCAGCCATGGCGACTTGTAACTCCTTGAGACCGGCCTTGCCGTACAGGACGGCGAGAGAGGACCCGTCGAGAAGATCAGGGGTTATAGCGAGACGTAACACCCCGTGTGCTCGATCACGGACGACGCCGGCCACAAAGAATAGCCCTCGCTGGGAAATGTAGGGTTCAGCCTCCTTCTCGATGAAGTCAATGTCGACATTGTCCGGGTCGGCGGGATCGATATCGGGATGGGTACGGAGGGCAGAGGCCTTCGCGAGGGAAACATCGATTTTGAGCTCAGAGGGTCGGTAAATGACGCCATTAAGCATATACATGCAGATAGACCCCAGCTGAAGGCTAGAGATCCATGCACGTGCTTCGGGAGGTGTGGTCGCAATGTCTTGTAAGACACTGTAGATGGCAGTGGCGCGATAGAACTTGAAGAACCTGGATCTCTGGTCAGCCTAGCAAATGGGATAGGGCAATCATACTGACCACCACAGACGCGATGGTATGGGCAGCACCGAGTGTCGGATGAGGTCATTCGGGAGCGTGGTATGGGTGAAAAGTGCATATGCGATATTGACCCGAACCTCGAACCGAGCGGCGCCATCCTGAAGGACACCTTGGCCCCCGGCACAGTCATGGAAAGTAGTCGAGATGGCGTCGATATCTTGAAGGAGCTTATCCAGCTTGTTAGGATAGAGGTCGACTGAAGTGTGACGACGAAAGAGACCACCGTTGAGCTGGTAGGTGACGTTTTTGTCGGTAGTGTAGACGTTGGCGTAGGTGACGCGGTCACGCGTGCCATAGGAACGGGGTTCGAGGCGGAAGCCAGAGAGGTCAGTGAGGTGACCACTGAGGTCGCAGGCGTAGAGTTTGCTGCGAGTGAGTTCCCTGGCGCGAGTTGCGTTGACATGGGGGAGAGCGTGACGTATGAGCCTCGGGTGTGCATCCGTCAGCCACTGCATGACGTGGCCTGGCTGATGAACCTCGAGTGCGACATCGACATACCAACGGGTGCGAAGTTCTTCGTCTGGGATCAAGGTGATGTCGAGGGGGTCGAGGACGGTTTCGAGAGCATCTCGGCGACGCTCTTCGTCTGAGGGGTTGTGGATCGAGGTACCCTTGACACCTTTAGCCTCGAGTTCGAAGAAGGCTCCGTGAAACTGGCCACCGAGGCGGTCCAAGCGAGCGAGGAGGGATTGGGCGAAGCGCTGGAGGCAGTTGACGGGAATGTCATGGCTAACGGTGGAGAAAGCAGCCCTTCCGCGGGCGAGACGCAGGACGTGGTCATAGTTGTTGGGCCAGACCGTCCTTGCAAGATTGGGATTGCATTCGCGGATGGCCGGGAGCACTCCGACGTTGTAGACTTTGGCGAAGAAATCTTCAGAAATGGAAGGGGCGACATCGCTTTCCCATTTTCCAGGAAAGAAGAGGCGGCCTTGATGGCGAGTGCCGAACTTCAAACACTGATAGTTCGGGATCTTGTGAAGCAGCACCTGGGTAGTGACGTTCTAGCGGGAGTCAACATTAGCCTGCGATGTGAGAGAAGAAGTGATAACATACGCCTCTAGTAATGGGGTACATGATATGAATGGTTGACGTGAGGGTCTCCCTGAAAAGGGGGAAGCATTGCCAAGCAATGGGGACGGAGAATGGGAGGGTGCGAGTAAGGCCGATGACGGAGTCGAAGTCGCCCACCACTCTGTAATCGGTTGGACGTTCAAGGCCTATGATCGGATTGACGAAGATGCGGGTGTCCACGAGCTCGTCCGTCTCCGGATCGGTACGTTCTCCTACACCAGAAAGAATGAATTTGACGAGTTTGTCCTGCTCGTCACGCTCATTCAAGCGATGGGACGTCTCAACAAAGTCCAGGAGGGACTGTGTAGTGGGATAGAGATATTCGTAGGGGAATGAAGGCATTGTTGGGGACGGAGCAGAGTGGGGGCCCAAATATTTATGTGTGGGCATCCGGCTAACCGAGATGCGGTGTGGGCAGCATGGACAATGCATGTCCTTGCGTGCCGTGTGCTATTACGGAATTGCGGCCAATGACTAGCACGGCTAAGGGCAATGTGCGCACAACGTGTATCAAAACGTGGAAGCGGGTACAACGCTGATGGGAGAGGGGTAACACATGTTGATGATTAATGTAAGGCACGGAACATGCAGGCTGCCTGCAGGCCTCAACTGACGTAACTATGACAATTATTGATGTGTCTGATGGCTTCAAAGAGCGCAGACACCGTGCACGGAGACGGCCCTCCGGGAGGACCGCAGGCGGCAGGGGCGGTGGTGATGTGTTGCACAACTATCGGAGGGCGTTGCTCGCAACGGGCCTCCTGGAGGCCCGTAGGCGCATGGACACCCCTTGCGCAAGGGGCCCGGCTGCGGAGGCCCTCTGCTCTGGAGGGGCCTCCCGGAAGCCCCTCCGCGGGACGGCCTTCCACTAATATGAGCGACGGGTAAGGGTTACTGGCAGTGTTGGGGCAGTCTTCCTAGAGGACCCTGTACACGGAAGCATGGGTGGCGGAGTGGGCGCCAGCTTCCTAGAGGACTGTCCAAGGCAACTGATGAGAAGTAGTTTTGTGTATATATATATTGACAGTATCATTCGAAACTTTTCGGGTAGCAACCACAACTTATAGTAAAGACTTGAAGGCACACCACTATGTGCATATGCAGTGCGGTAAACTAGACATGCGATTACTACGAGGGACACAACAATCCGCTGCCATCACTGGCAGACACAGCACTGTACGTACACCCTCCACCCTGCCTTCTCGCCCGGATCTGGTATGGTGCGCTCGCCTGAGAACGACGGCGTGGAGATGGTCGGAAGTGATGCCATTGATGTCGACATGCTTGAGAATGAAGATTCCGGCACTGAAGTCGGGGCGCATGAGGATGCCTGTGCTACAACTGAGAGAGATGACATGCTGAAGACCACAAATCACGAAGTCAGTAAATTTCAAGAGATAACCACAAGGGAGGGACAGACCCCTTTGTTTCTATGACCGAGACAGTGGAAAGGGCCCCCAAAAAGGTGGGCATTGGCTATATGATATGATAGGTGAGAGGGGTGGACCAAGTAGAGTGGGGCCACTAACCTGACGAGGACATGGCTGGGTGACAACGGGCGAGGGAGGCGAGATAGGCAGCATCTCAATAGCCTCGCCACAAGGGGGCGAAGACTCCTCGGGTTTGGAGGTGTGGTCTGAGATGTTGTCGTTGGACGGCGGCTTCAAGGACAGCTCGTCCTCAGTGCGATGCCACTGTGAGATGGGGGAATCGGGAAGGGCTGGCTCAAGGTGATCCCGCACGACACCTTGCAGATTAATTGTGTTGATATGGAGGGAGGGTCGAACACGAGGAGGGGGATCAGCGCACGAACTGACGGACATGAAGGAGCTGGGGGAGAGGGGGCGACTAGCCTGCATATTGGCCATGTGGAGGACGGAGGAGATGAGTGCTGTACTTTATACTAGAAAAAAACTGTTGAGCGTTCCGTGGTTGACGACAGCGGATAGAGAAGAACTGAAAGCGGATAATGTGCCAACAGATGGACCCTGAGGATGTATGCAGTAGGCTCGACAATCTGAAAAAGCGGGCAGACTAGAAGCTTTGGGGTGGCATCATGCCATAATTTACGTGAGCTTCTATTCGCTTCCGCCATTACTCTGTTCGAGGGATCAGGGTCAAACGACGGAGAAGTAGTAAAAAGGGAGATGAATTGGACTGGTTGAGGTGGATGACGTACATGTCCAATGAAGAGATAAGGCTGCCTAATTTGAACAACCTGTTCAATGTTGCGTCGATTCACTATTGGAAGGGTTTAGAGTTATCAAACCAAGTCACCGCTTCAATGACCATTGAGAAGTAGCAAAGGCGGGTTGCCCGGAAGGACGGGTGAGGCATGAGCGAGAGTTTCTCAACATAGCAAGAGCCCCAAATGCAGGAACGGGCCTCCAGGAAGACCCCGCGCGTGAGAGGGCTCGAGCGCCAAGCTGCCCAGGACGCGGGCGGTAAAGGAGCTTTGATTGAGCGTTAGGGCAGTGGTGCGTGCGCGGTCCTCCCGGAGGACCGTGTGGAGCGCAGGGGCAGTGCAGCAAGGGGGTGCACGATGGGTTAGGGGGCGACGGTCATTTGAGAGGATAGAAGGACAGCAGTAGAGTGATTAGCTTGATAACACCGCCCGCCTGGGGGCGCGGTGGCTTAGCGGTACCACCGAGCAACTCGATATAACCCAGTGTGCAGAAGTGGAGAAAGCACTGGGTTCGAGACCGTCCCCGGGAATTAGCCTTCCCATCAATCGCTAGGGGGTTTTAGTGGGTATGGCACGCCGGAGGAGTCCCACAGTATCTCCAGAGCACGGCTGCACCTGAGCTTCTGGGAATGTGCGTAAGCGCATTTCGTGCTCGGGTTGGTGCTCAAACCGCGGGGTTTCCAATCCCCGCCAACGGAAAAGTTCAGGGTGCTTACACCTTGGGCAACTTTGCATACCGTCCCGAATCGTTTCTCACGACATGCCCTCTTGGGACCCCTGAGAACGACGGCACAAAGCGCTCCACCAAAAAAAAAACATCGCCCGCCTGCTGGACATTCGCGCTGAGTGTGAGAGGTTTAGCGCTGGGGGACCCACTCGCCAGTGGTCCTCCCGGAGTGCCAGTTTCGGAGTCAGTTTCTGTGCTGAAAAGTAACGTGGTTCTGTTACTGTTGAGCGGATAAACAGTGGCATAAATATCCTGCAACGTTCGCTGTGTCAGTCTGTGATACTTGATCAGTTGGTTGTACTCAAGGCTCACACAATTCATAAATAGCCGAAGAACTCCCTGTTCGTCCCCCCCAATATTGACCTCGTCCACCCGTGCTCGAGGTCATCGGTTCCCGTCATTCGTGCCTGCGGTGACTCCGTCTGACGCCTTTGCCTGCGCCCTGGGTCGTCCCACCTTCTCCATTGAGCCGCCAACCTCCTTCGGGTGCCCTGCAACAATTTCTCGGCAGATGCGACCCGCAAGCCTGTACCCGTGACCATCGGTGATGGCGCCCACTGGCAGTAGGGTTGCCCTCCCTGTACCGGGATCTGCGAAACGGTGCGAAGACATGAAACTGAAGTCGCAGAGTTCCGGGATGTCGGCGACGGTGACAGGAATACGAAGGTGACGGCATTCGCGTGCAGCAGAAAGGGCGGGGTCATAGCTACAATGGATACCTAGTGGTGCAAACCATCGCAGATGGGGTTGGCTGCTGGTAGATAAAGCTGTCGAGAGCCTTTCCGTCGCACCATTAATTGTTCGATCCAGAGTTGGAACAAGGAAGCGCATCAATGTCGACGGGGTCGGGTTGCTAGGAAACATGGTTCTTGCATATGAACATCAACGGGGGTATAATCATACATGGGGAGTACTACGAGAACAAGCGAGAGATGATATGCAGACGAGGACTACGGGTCGACAAAGAACAGGCAACGGTGAGCGGGGAGACGAGAACGGGAGAGAAAGGATACAGGGGCAGCGATGAGCGAGACGACAAGAAGAGCAAGACGCGACAAGGGCAGAGATAGCAACAATGAGGATCCGCGCGAAAAAAGTCAGCGAATGTTCTGTCCTTTACTTCTTGCGGGGCCTTTGACTGGCCCTCGTGGGCATCGTCTCGGCGATGCGTGCGAGGCGCTCGGTGTTGGTGCGCTGTCGCGCACTAGCCCGTGGCGGCTGCTCCTCGTCTTCCTCCTCGTTCGCGGGCTCTGAGAGGGGAGAAACCCGCTCACCCTCAAGCTGGGCGATAGCTCTCTCCCTCTGCTGCTGCCTCTTCGCCTCCGCCTGCTGCTTCGCATTGGTGCTCCCCCTGGTGGAGGTGGGTGCGGCCGCAGTGCCTGTCGCCCTTGACGACCCTGCTTGGGGGGCAGGCTCAACGGCCTGAGCGCGAGCGGAGGCCTTGGGCTTCTTCTTCGGACGGGCACGCTCGGGGCTGGGGCTGGCGGGGGTGTCATGAGCGGGGCGCTGTGGGCCGGCCCCGTCCGCGTCCTCGATCCAGCCGGCGTCGTCGAAGCCCATCGCGAAGTCGTTGTCGGCGTCCGGAGGGAGGTCGGAGACGCGCAACTGGGGCGGAGCGGTCGCCTGTGGTGCACGACGAGGCCGAGGCGGCGGGGTGATCTGCTGCTGCTGGGGTTGGGGAGGAGGCTGAGGCGCAGCGGGGTAGTTGGCAGCGAATCGCTTCTGGAGCCTATGCTCGACCTCTGGGTTGGGTTCCAGACGACCGAGGAATCGCGGCTCCAAAAGTGTCTCATCTGAGGTTGTCGCAGGAGCGGTCTCCTTAGCCTTGCCCTTGCCCTTGCCCGCCTGGGACTTCGCCGTGGACTGCGTGGTCGTCTTCGCCCTTGGCTTTGGCTTCGCCCTGGCTTTACCCTTACCCTTGCCCCTACCTGTCTCGTCCTCGTCCTCGACCTCGATGTCCTCGTCCTCGACCTCGATGTCGTCGTCGTCGTCGTCGTCGTCGTCGGAGTCGGAGTCGGAGTCCTGAAGGCTGTCATCTCCCTCCGCCAAAGACGGCGGAAGGAGATGTTTGAACAGCTGGCCTGTAGATGATAACTTTAGCACAATTTACTTCAAATGATGTAACAAGACGTTGGGACTTACGGAGAGACTTCGACCCGGACGTGAACGCGGACAGCAGCTCCGCCTTGGTGAAGGACAGGACGCTCAAGAACATGTCGGTGGAATGTTCAAGAACGGGGGCGTATACGATGACGTCCTTGGGCTGAGGGGGGCGCCAAACCCGGCCGACGAGCTGCATCAGCTCCTGATGCGACCACAACTGATCCTGTAGAGGAGTCAGCCCGAGCACAAAAAAACAAGATGGAAACGAACCAAGACGATGAGGATGTTTGCGCCGGGGATGTTGAGGCCCACGGCGCCGACGTTGGAGAGGAGCAGGACCCGACGGCCTCCGCGCTCTGACTGCTGGAACTCGCCCAAGGCCTTGTCGCGGTTGCCTTGCGACTTGAGTCCGTTGACCGCGTAACACTCAATGCCGTGTAGTTTGAGCACCTGTGAATACATTAGTGAGGGCAGAATTGGGACATTATAACATACCTGGGCGATCAGGTTGTTGTTCTGCGGGAAGGCGACGTAAACGACGATGCGGTCGGGTCCAGCATCAGAGGGAGGGGTTGTGGGCACGAAGGTGGTGTTGGGCACCAGGCTGTTAGTCCGCTTATCGTCCATCTTCATTGGAGGTCGATTGTCCGTGCCGAGGTGGTGGAGGAGGAGCTTAACGGCGATGTCGAGTTTGCTGGACTTGTTTGCCTCCCACTCCTCCAACGTCTCCGGGACCCACTCCGGGTCCTCGCGGAGCATGTAGCACAGATGGGTGACGCGGAACCGGAGGTAGAACGCCTGGGACAAACAATCTAGTGTGAGCACAGTGCACCGTGTGGGCGATGTAATCAATCGAGGCGGTCCGCGCACGCATCCGATCTCCAACTCGACGACGTCAAGGCCAAGATCCAGGACAAGGAGGGCATCCCGCCCGATCAGCAACGCCTCATCTCCATCTGCAAATTGTCACGGAAAGCGTCCCTCCAGGAGGACCGCAGGCACAGGGGACCCCGCTGTCCAACACAGTGCACTCCATCTGGTGTACAAACGGCTTGCGAGGAAATCCTCCACCAGGATGTAATTCACCACGCTTTGACGGTCCAACTCGCACCCGGTCCTCCAGGAAGCCCTCCGGCAGGGGGGACCTTGCGCGTCCAATCTTGCTCTCCAGCTCCCTCTCGCACTCCGGTCCTCCGAGAAGCCCGCCCGCGATGCACACCCACAGCGTCTAGTTCAGCGCTCAAGGTGCCTCGCGCAGGCGGTCCTCCAGGAAGCCCGTCTGCGCTAGCGACCGACCCATCGAGTGATGACCAACGGACCCTCGCGCGCCCGGTCTTCCTAGAGGCCCACGTTCGCATGTGGCTCCACCACCGACAACGTCAAGGCGAAGATCCAGGACAAGGAGGTATCCCGCCTGATCAACGCCGCCCGACGCGAGAATGGAGCGCCCACAGACTCCCTCCGCCGGGGGTCCTCCTGGAAGCCCCATTCTGACATCGAGACCTGTCCTGAAATGTGACATGGGTGTTACAAGAGACTCACCCGGCCTTTGTGCTCGGCCGCTTCCCGAGCGCGACGAGCGCTCTTGCCGTGCTCCTCGATGACCTCCTTCGTGGTGTTCTCGAGGGCCTGCAGCTCGACGGGTTGCGGTTTGATGAGCAGGGTCTGCATGAAATACGGCCGGAGGCCGGAGATGGGATTGCCTTCCCAGTCGACCGACTCGACCGTGCGCCTGATGACGAACCCGGTGAAGCTCGTGCGGAGGAGGCCGACGTACCTCGCCATGAGCTTCAGCTGCTCCTTCTTCTTCGGCATGGCGACCTTGTTCTGGAGGAGGTTGTCGACGAAGCCGCTCGTCTTCCGGTTCTTCTGGAACTCGGTATTGGCCGCGCGCTGAGCACGCGCGATCTCCTTCTTCATGCTCAGCGCCCATTGCTCATTGTTGCAGGCGGGGATCCCGAGCGCCATTCCAGTGTGATACAGATCCTTAATGCAATATATGTCAGTAATAAAGAACCCTATCAATGTGTGAGTAAATGCATTCCTACGTACCGCAGGCCCGTTGTGGATCGGTGTCGCAGTCATCGCAATCGCAGCGTGACCGCGCTTGACGAGCTCCCGGAAGCACGTCCACTGCCGGTTGAGGTTGCGCAGCTTGCCCGCTTCGTCCATGACGATGACACCGAAGCTGTGCCCGAACAGGCACAGCTCCGGGTCGACACCGATGTCCGCGGTCGGCTCATCGGGTGCCACAGCGAGTGGGACTTGGAAAAAGTGCTTCACGTCACCGTCGCCGCCCTAATTCGAAATAAGGTAAGTTGGCTATCAAACTAGGACGGGCTCAATGCTTACTGTGGACAAGACGAGAAGAACTTTCTGACAGAGCTGCTGCTCCGACTTGAGCGCAGTGACCTTCTCCCAGATGGCACGGCGCAGGACCTCCTTGTGCTGGCCAGTGTAGGGGAACAGCTCGAGGAACCCCCACTTGACGTACCGATGGAACTCGCGCATCCACTGGTCCATCAGAGCAGGGGGCACAATGATGACGTGCGGGCGGTCAGGGAGGTTGCCGTCGCGGGTGCCCTTCGCGCTCATGTTTCCTGTTACAATACATTCTTAGCGTTGAGTAACTTGTATACGAGCGGTGGGGACTCTTACCGAAATGGCCCGGGAACCTGCCATACCTGGCAAAGTGCCTCCGGAAGGCGACGTACATGCAGAGCGTGCCCACAACCTGCAAAGTCTTACCGATGCCGACCTGGTCCATCAGCAGGAGCGGCCGCCCCTCGATGAGTTGACGCATCATCTTGACGACCCCGACGAGTTGGTGCCATCGGGGAGCGAACGGGACACCCTGCCCCTTCTTGATGAACGCCTCCCACTTCTTGTTGTCCCAGGGGTCCAGCGCGCTAGTGGGGTCCTCGACCTCGTTGAAGCCGGGGAACCGCTTCGTCGGGAACCCGAGGATGTCCCACACAGCGTCCGGGGACTTGTCCTGGAGGTCCTCGACGCCGCTCTCCCAGTCGGAGATGTCGATGTCCTCTGCCGGGCGCTCCTCTATCTCCGTCTCCGGTCCGACCTCGATCTCGTGGAGGACCTGGTCGAGCTCCTCAATGACCCACTGCGTCCTGGGGTCATTCGCGAGCATGCCCAACGCGATGCGCAACTTGTGAGGCAGCTCTGCAAAGTAGTATATCAGTCATGAATTGTCCATGTAAGCGCAACAAAAATAACTCACTGTCCGACGCCGCGCCCTTCTTGGCCTCGGCAGCGTCGCGCATTTGCTGCACGCGTTCCTGCCATAAGTCCAGCACCTCCTTCGCCTCCGGGATGGAGAGCTTCTGCGCGTTGTTGACGAGAGTTTGAATGCTCCGCGCCAAGCTCCGAAG
>NW_006767001.1:0-7160 GCF_000275845.1 Dichomitus squalens LYAD-421 SS1 | reverse complement strand
GCTTACCCACACCTGCCACCGAAATGTCAAGCAGGCGGGCGGTGTTGTCAAGCTCATCGTTCAACTGTCGTCCTTTCACCCTCCCATACTCATTGTGCGAGCCTTGCCGCACAGCGCTCTACACCCCTGTTGCAGTGCCATGCTATCACGCAGACGGTCCTCCAGGAGGACCGCCCCGGTGGTGGGGGGGGGCCTGTGGCTGTGCCAGCGCCACCCACCCTATCCCTGTCTGCCGCGGGCCTCCCGGAGTGCCCTGTATAGTACTGGTGTAGTTGTTGTCTTATAGTCTACTTGTACTATAGTAACTACAAGTGCTACTACATATATTGCTATATCGCTAGTGGGTGTATGCAGGGTGATGGCGTCTATGACAGTGGATTAAACCCTAGGATAGGGTTTAGCCGACCCTAGGGTCCGCCCACCAAAATCCCAGAAAACTCTTGCATAACCCTAGCCATTCATGGGCCGGTACATTCAGCAGATGAACGGCCGCGTGCAGATCGGTCATGATGACAAGGCGGCGTGGGGGCATTGCGCAGATGTTTGAGGCGCAGCGGCAGCATCAACGGCGCCGGCAGTGCCCACGCCAGCCCCATGAGCGACATAGGCAACTTTGAGATGCCAGGCGCTATGCATGGCGCAGCTATCCCAGGGCGATGGCCGGCCCCGGTGGCACGCGGGTGGGACATGAGCATGGGTGTCATGATTATGATGAAGAGCGCGCCCATCGCCGGGGGAGGAGGTGGCAATGTTCACTGCTACGCTGCCATGATGGCTGTAGACTTCGCCCGCCTTCCGTTCTGCCCCCGCTTTCCTTTCGCCTATGGACCCCGTCCAAGCTACTATCGCCGCATCATTCGTCCATGTCCCATTGTCGCCACACTACTCTAGTACAACAGCTGCCTATGTTCTCTCGTCCTTCGTTGTCGCTTGGTATATGAATGGACCTATCCATCTATGCTCGGTGGGAACACAGCAAGCGCAGTGCGTCGCTGCATGGTCACGTCAAGGTCGACAACTGCGGGATATCTTGGGGGTTAGTAACAGTAGTAGGCCGATATCTCCAAGTCTGTACTGACCATTCTCATCCCAACGTCAGGGAGATTGAGTTGGGCCGATTGACCGGAGGTGCTTCCCGCTGAAAACATATCAGGCCTAGTCATACTGTAGACGAATGATGGACTTACAATAGACCCCCTGTTCTGTGAGCACCTGGAGCGCTGTGCTCTGGCGCTTGCTCATCACTGCCTTCGTCTCGAGCGCCTTCACCTCTTTTTCAAACTCGCCCTGCAGCTCGAATGCCCCATTGACGGAACGGTCCAAGACGTTGATGCTGACAGGTGGGAGGTGAAACACTCCCACGCTCTCTGTGAACGCACCCTTCATAACCTCCCGCTCCCATACGTCCTACATAGCAATTGGCCAAGCGCGTGTCGTAGTAAGGCTTAGAGCAGGAAATGACTTTGAAGGCAGCGAGAGCCTTGTGGAACGCAATGGGAGGTGATGGGGTAACACTCGCAAGCACGTCGTATGGGGCAAGCCTGAAGGGAGAAACGCTGATGCCATCGATGCAAACAGCACGGTCAATTGCGAGTTCCGTCCCCTTGAGGCCGTCCAACATCTCGGAGAGACTGGCTGGCGCATTGGAGGTAAACAAGGGGGAGGGGGCGGGGGAGGGAAGGTCGTCTGTCTTCTCATTCGTTACCTCCTGTATCCCTATATCCCTCAATCTAGGGACTTGCGCGATATTCTCTCCCCTGTGTGCTACACCGCGTACTTGGATAAGTCCGCGTGATAAGTCTGGATAGACTTGTGTTAGTACTTCAGCGTAACAAACCCTTCCCCGACCCTACGATCCGCTTTGTCATGTATGACCAGATCAACAACGATGGGAACGGCCTGAAGGGTCCTAAGGATGTCACCGGTGTTCTGTTGAAGTTGCAGTACCTCATGGTAGGTCCTTGATATGAACAGTGCACTGTCCTATCTCATGATTGCTTCTAGCGACTCTGCTTTTTGAAGGAAGCCCATGTGCGCATGAACGCAGCTAGTTCACAAGACCTCGAACTTGCTGAGCACGTAAAAGCGCAAAAGCAGTGGTTCTTTGCAGTGGCTGACTCTCCCTTCACGTCCATAAAAGAGTACCAGCAACGTGCTTCTAGACTCGTCTTCTCCATGCCGGGGATACGGCATTTCATATGGAAGGCTGACACCACGTCGCCCACTCTCGTCTTGCCAGATGGGGAGCTGTCGTTGCAGGCGCTCTCAGGCTGTCTAACCGCTATACAAGGTCGCGCTCGCACTCTCCTGACTGAGAGGCTTCTTTTCGGCCATCCATTCCTTATTGACCTTGAGTCCTTGAAAAACGACTGGACCAACGAAACAGCGGGATACTCGCTGTTCAGCGATCCGCGGAATCAAGCCTGTTTTGGTCCCTCTGATGCTCTCGCACGTCACATCTATGGGATGTCCGCCTTGCGGAACAGATTCATAGCATCTTCAGGCCAAGCGAAGCTTCTATGAACGCAGGCAGGCTTAAAGAGTGGCTAATTGACCTTGCAGAGCTTGATGAGCTTTGTTTGATACTGGCTAATATCAGCGGCGGAGCTCCAGGGCGCATCACTTAGGGTTAGATTTTGACTTAGGGTCAGATTTTAACTTAGGGTCAGATTTTGACTTAGGGTTAGGGCTGTTCAAAACCCCAACCCTAGAGGCTCTTTTGTAACCCTAGTTCCTAAATGGGATATTCCAAAACAGGAAAGTGTCTAGAACAAGTCGAGACTTGATCTGGACCAAGTCTGAAACAGGAGTTTCCATTTTGGGACAAAGCCCAATAAGGAAGGTGGCGCTTGATTAGCGTCTATCGGTCATTGACTATGTTCGCGCGGGGGAGCAGCTCGGGAAGGGTTTGGAGGGTTGCTCATATGGCGCCGATATAGACGGCCGCTGCCTCATGGGATGGACGCAGGCAACGGTCGTAGTCGAGGGACGGACTCGGGCGGGACCGGGGGCAGCGGAATGAGTGCCGAGGGAACGCGAGCGACACGGCTCGGGAAATACTAGCGTGACCCCAGAAGCTACGGATTAAGCGCCTGACCCCAGAAGCTACTGACACGCCTCCAGTTCTCGTGTTTCCTTGTCGATCAATGTGCGCGATTCACACACGATACAATGCACTTCTGAATTATCAATGTCAAAAAGAACGAAGGAAATCGGAAGGGTCCTGCTCCCGATATAAGTCAATCTTAGTAGGGTTAGGGGGGTTTACTGACCTTGTTGAGTTGCCACTAAAAGATCTGCAGGGCCGATCTTTCTGTAACTTTGCAAAGTGTTCAGAACATGTCCAAATCACATTCTCGCTCACTTTCCGAAACATTCCGAGTTGCGGTATTTGAAGGATGGGAAGGTGTCTTTCGAGTGTGACATTCAGCCACCAACCAAGATAAGGCGGACTTTGAACTAGAGCGCTCCTTGAGCGCTGCCACAGATGCAGTGACAGCGTCTCCTGCTGTCCTGCTTCGGTGCTTCTCTTGCGTGGCTTCCTGGTGTTCTCAGTTTCCCTTTGTATCCTGCTTCTTTCCCATGTCTCGTTCGAAGGTTCTCAGGCGACCTCTTACGGGCCCCCCCAAAGGCAGTCGGCGGTGCACACGGCAATATACCGAGGAGACCATGCGCGAAGCCATCCAGCGGTATGAAGATGGGCGGAACCATGGTGAGACCTACACATCTGTTGCAGCAGCCATGGGGGTCCCAGAGGCCACCCTCCGAATGCGACACCAAGGTCTCCACATGTCCCGGCGTACTAGTCATGCTCGGTTCCAGCGTCTTTCGCCTGAAGAGGAAGACGCGCTCTGCGATTGGGTCGAGCATCTCTGCTACATGGGGTTCCCGGTCGACAAGCGCACCCTCATCGACATAGCAGCTCAGATCTCTGGGGACCCCATTGGTGTGTACAACAGGAAATGGGTATACCGTTTCCTTCAAAGACATCCAGGGCTCAAGCTGGGGCGACCCTCTGGCTTGGACCCGAAGCGTGCACAAGCCTTCAACCGGCCGGTTGTCGAGGACCATTTCAAGCAACTCGAGAAACTCATCAAGTCCTTCAACATCCCTTGGAGTCATGTCTACAACATGGACGAGAAGGGGATCCAGAGGGGTGGTGGGCGTCGTTTGCAGAACATTAAGTACTTTGTACCACGCGGCCGTCGTACGAGCTATAAGCTGCGCAGTGCAAGCCTTGAGCTAGTCACAATTATCGAGTGTGTCTGTGCGGATGGCAGCAACATCATGCCCGGGTTCATTTTCTCAGGCAAGGAGTTCATGCGGGACTGGTTCCAGAATGTTGATCGTAATGTCACGTAAGTATATACAAATGAATTCGAAGACATCATTAACGCCTAGGCCACAGGATTGCTCATTCGCCAAATGGCTGGACAGACGACTTTCTTTGCCTTGAGTGGTTTCGGAAGTGCTTCATTCCGCAAGCAACTGCTCGCCGCGAAACCGATGCGCCCATCCTCCTCATTCTCGATGGTCATGGATCACACATCACCTCTGAGATGCGTCATCTCGCTATGGACCATAACATCCACTTATTCTGCCTCCCACCTCACACAACCCATCGCCTCCAACCTCTCGACGTTGGTGTCTTTGGCCCGCTTCAACAAGCGTGGACAAAACGTTGCAACGAGTACTACGTCACCTCACGTGGTCGAGAAATGGACCGTGGCGAGCTCATCCGCGAGTATCTCACCGTCCGGGAGAAGGTCTTCACCCAAGATCTCATCCGCAAAGCTTGGTACCGATCGGGCATCACATCCGAGACATGGAGCGCTGATATCTTCAGTGATGAGGACTTTGCACCGAGCTACGGAACATCTACTATTGCCCACGTACCCCCCTCCTACCCCACCTCTGGTGACCCTACCCTCATCGTGGAGGGGCTTCCCATATCCCCTCCTTCCTCGGATGTCGAAGACGATGATGCCGACACCGGCTCAGAGCGCAGCCACTTCGAGACCAAGTTGAAAGACCCCGGGCTCTCAGAGTTGTCCATCGAAGGGAGTGCGACAACGTCTGAGGCAGAGACAGAGCCTGTTAGCGATGGATACAGCAGCGATGATGGTTAGCTCACTACTAATGTGAATCCCAATTGACGACTGACTTTGATTGACCAGACGATGCCTCTCAATTAACGCCTCCCGGCCAACAACGCTCAACGTCTACAGCGCGCGGCAGCACAAGCCATCACAATCAGGAGCTTGAACAGCTGCGTAGCGAGGTTGCTCGTCTTCAGCGTGAAAACAGCATCCTCCAGTCGCAAAGCAGGCATGCGAATGCACACGCCGCAGTGGCCCACTGGCATATCAACGGCCTGATGGCACAAATCAATCACAAGAAGTCTACAACCCGAAACGGAAAGAAGCGCACCATACGGACGACAGCCCGGTGTCTGACAGTGGGCGAGGGAGCTCAGCAATGCGAGGAGGAGGAGGCGGAGGAAGCTGCTGAGGCTGCACGTAAGGAGGAAGAGCGGATACAGAAGGAACGAGAAGAAGCTCACCGCCAAATCGAACGCGAGCTCGCTGCGAACGACGATGCACACATCTTCTCCGGTGTCCTAGCTCGGAAGAAGAAGGAAGACCTAAAGAAAATCGCATACGCCCTCAAGCTTCCACTGAGCGGTACAAATGCTCACCTATCTACAGCAATCACCGAGCATCTGAAGGCGCATTCGGCTCGCTATGTGACAGACCCCAAATTTGCCGGTCTGTTCATTGCTGCAAATGGTCTCTCCCATGCTCAGAAGCGCGCCCTTCCCCCTGAATTCAATGACGAGAACATACCTCCGCCATCCCAGCGCCCAAGGGGGATGTCGCCCCCCTCCACTCCCACTCCCCAGTCTGTGTCATCCCGTGCATGGACTCCGTCATATAACCCCTGGCAGCCATTTCACACCACCACAATCGACAACCCATACAATACGATACCTTCATTTGAATTCCACCATGTACAGCCTCTTCCCACCCCTTATCCGCCATACCATAGCCCTCTCGATTCCCAATGAAGATGCTTACCTGACTGCGAAGTTCCTCACTAGCCTAAGATCATGCTTAGCGAGCTTGCTAAGCAGCTTCATGAGATTAGAGCAAGATGGCTTGGTATGATCTCCGAGCGACCTGCTTGATGTCTTGAGTACCGGGAGAAAACCTCAACAGGGCCCCAGTTGTCAAGGCTCTAAGTGTCATAGAACAAAGCCAGATTGAGCGATATAGCAGCATGGGACCCAGATATTACGTCTGGGTTTGTTGACCAGCAGAGGCAGCAACGAAAGCAAGACTTCGATGACCGGACAGAGGCAGTGGGCCGCTGGCCAACGTCGCTATCGAGCGACTGATAACGGCGGTGTTTGAATCGGCAGTCTTCGGCATCGTGACCATCTGTGACGATCTCTGGGCGCCTTTCCGTAGCTTCTGGGGTCAGACGTGTAACTCTGCGATGCTCAATGCAAACCTCTACCGATTTGCTTCATATTTCACAGGTATGTACTATCTAGGATACAAATGAAGTGTACAAAGTCTGAGGTTTATCGGAGAGGATAGGAGGAAGATATTCACGACACACGTTCTGGGCCGTAGCTTCTGGGGTCACGCTAGTACATACTACGATTCAGCTGGGTAAGCAGGCGCCGTGTAGGCGCGCGAGGAAATGAGCGAGCGACAAGAGTCGAGCACGCCCATCATCCTTCTTCAGGTCGCCTTTGTAACTGTAGCAGCGCATGATCTCAACAGTGACCCGTACAGTTGTCTTAAACCGCGACGTCCACCTTGAGGGTCTTCAAGGTGGTGACAATTTGCTACATATACGGTTTGCACTTCCGGCATCCGTAACAACATACGATGCTCAATCTTCCAGCTCGCACTCAAGATAGGTCGACACCGGTCTTGTCACAACGAATTAGCCTTCCGGACACAGAAACCGGGCAGGTCAGCCGTCTCAAACCAGACCAGCCTTGGACCTCCAAGACGCGCCGAAGAGCTAACCGTTCCCCCACCAACTTGACTTGTACCTCTACCCGAGTCCTGCTGTGCAGTACTCACCGTCGATATCCTTGTCTTCACCCTCTGCTGCTACTTGCGACTATGTCTTCCTACACCCCG
>NW_006767000.1:5829-24135 GCF_000275845.1 Dichomitus squalens LYAD-421 SS1 | reverse complement strand
CCTTTCCTAGCTCATCCCAGTTTGGACACTGTAGATACGTTCCCACAGCCGCATGCTACGTTCCCGTGATCGCCATGCCCTTGCCTTTTCTTTCTCGCCCTTTGTTCCCCCTTTGTCATCTTCACTGCCTCGCTCTCGCGCCTTGTCCTTGGTTGCTAAGCAGCCCCTCTAGTATATAAGGACCCCCCTAGGCGCTCCCTAGTCCCCATCTCGACCTCTTGGTCATTGGGACTAGGTGAGTGACCATAGTGTTGTATCTCTCTTCGATTGCTAATGTATAACTTGGTCATTGGGACTAGTCTGTCGCTATCTGCGTGAAGACTAGCTTCGTAGGTCTTGTGCCTTCGTGCCGGCCTCCGCTCTGCCCCGTCGAGTTTCTTGTTGCATTTATCCCTCTTTTCCTCGCTTTCCCCCTTTCGGCTCCTCGCCGCTCGCCTACGGGGTCGTCGCCGAACGTCGACCCGAGTCTACGCGCCTAGTCGCCGCGACAACTCATCGTTGACCGCGGTAGAAAGATGTGGGCAGGACGCAGCTCTTAGCATGCTGGCAAGGGCAGGTGACGCGCGTTCACGCGACACTGTATTTGCACAGGACGGAGGCACGGTGACTGGAGGGACGTGGTGGGTAGAAGGAGCAGTTGGGGCGGGTACACGCGGCGCCGTAACGACAGGGGGCAGCCCCTTGCAGCGTCAATGCGAGGATAGTGATGTTGCTTTGAAATTTTTGGCACCTCCGCTGCAGGGCGATTTGAGGCCAATGCGACAACAAAGGAGATCATAGACACCTACCTCCGGGATTCAGTAGAATAGGGCTGATGCGCGCCTTGATGCAGTCCTTGTCCTTGCAATCCTTGCTGTTCTCACACGGCTCGTTACTCAGGACGATACCACTCTTGGTAGTGGCGACGGGTGATCGGTGCGAATATCGACAGACTGGGTTTGTACACTTGAGGGCGAATTTGCAGATGGTCGGCGACTGAGCACAATGTGCGGAGCACAGGGACAGAGATGGTGTGATAGGGGTGGGCGTGACCAGCACGGAGGGTGCAGATTTTGACGGACGAAACTGGTATCTGTGTACGTGCGAGTTGAATATGACAAGGGAAAAGGTGCAACATACCAAAATCCGAATCAATGACTACCATGAACCCAACTCTTCAGCACGCTAACCGACAAGGATGGAGTAAGAGATGCTCACAGTCGTCTAGTTCTGAGGTGATCTGGGTGGAAGGGCAGTCAGCATATGTCGCCCTACTTCCCGCTCCCAAGCGCGAACGAAGGTGAACCCAATGCGCCCAGAGGAGCAACTCACCTGCCGTTTTGTTGTTGATGGCCATGATGGTGATATGTTCGGCCACGACGGGGTCTTGTGCGAGGTATGGTAGGTCAGTCTTTGCGCACACCGGGAAGTAGACTGCGCCCATACCTGGTTTTGTGCTATACTGCTGCTTCATGAGCTCGTCCTGGACCGCATCCTGAAGCGCAGTTGCACGCTCCGTGCCCATCGTCAAGCCGAAAGTCTCTTGATCCTTGATCTGCTTTCCCTGTGCTCTCCGTGGCGCCAGAGATTCTGGGAGCTGTTGTCGTCCGGGTACACCAGCAACTGGCAACATAGTGCTGACGTGGGATGACCATGGATCTGGGGCCAGGAGGACACTGGAAGGGGTGTGAGTACTTTTGCGATTCTGACGCACCTGGAAGCAGAAGCACTACCCGATTCCAGAGATCGACGCGTCCCGGTCGCTCCAGCAGATCATCGAAGGCCAGCATATTTTTGACCTTGGCAGGTACCGTTCGGTGCAGGTCGACTGCGCTGGCGCGTCTGGTGTAGCCAGAATGGACGCAGAGAGTTGTGCGGGACAAAGAGATTTTGCCAGAAAGAGAAGGGCACAGGGGACCAATCGACTAGAGTAGAAGATCTGCAATATGACAGCACGCGGGGGGCGGATGGTCGAACAAGATGGTGGCGGACAGAGAGCAAGTCGCGTGCTAATTAAGCGCTCGACTCCTAATGCGAAAGTTTGTGCGATTTGCGTCTAGCACCGTTTGCAACCTACATTCCGTGAACTGGTTTTCACTGTAACGAGATATATTTCAGTGTCTGTCTAGTGTACTGTACATGCTCTGATATACTCACTGCTCATACGACGAAGAATTCCGCTACACACAATTTCGGGCGCAAAGCTACCCGTACATTCATCTCGGCTAGACTTGGCCACAACATCCATCCCAGTAGTGCCCGCACCTTGCCTCGGACTCTTTGCCAGGTGTGCACTCCACTACGACGAGTCCAGGTCTGCTCGAAAGCAGGGTCACTCACCGCACAACCTGCCCGACCTCCTTGCATGTCCGAAGCCATTCTCGTCCCAGCTGACGATCCACCTCCCCAGCATGTCCCCGTCCTGTGTCCTCATCTCCACAATTGAACCCGCTTCGGGTCCCCACTTACCCCTCGTCAGCCTTCAAGCTTCAACAGCCACCCACCCTCCCGGTACGTGAACAATGTGAACTCAAGCAACTCCTCGAATGTTCCGTATTTGCAGATACCCGGCTCGCTGGCTCGCGTGCCATAGCACGACCATGCTCTCGCTCTTTGCAGGTCCTGACACCACACTATACAGCTCCCAAATGGATTCGACGACAACGAACCCGACGTCGCAGCGAGCACCGCGCTCAGCGCCAACCCCACAGGATGTACCGGCGCGACCGCCTTCTGCCCGAACATGCCATCGGGCATCCACGCACCCGACGATGCAGTGTTGGTGGCGAACAGGCCAGGAGGAGGAGGTTGTGTCTAGCTGTTTGCGGCGGTGCTAGGGGCCGGGTGAGCATCTCGAACATCGCGTCGATCTGTCCTTCATCGCACTCGGACGAGACGGACAGCCGCTCGCACTCCTTGCCTTCCTGGATGGGGCTCAGGTGCAAGACATGCGCGCTTGTGCTCGGTGGTTCGGGCGAGGCCATCATCGAGGACAAGGATGCGGAGGTGGAGATCGCAGAGAGCTGCAACGCATTCTCGGACGGGTTGTCCGAGTGCATCCCTAGTCCTCAACTGACCACAAATTCACTACAAGGTTGATTGCTTGTCAAGCTACGTGCAGGAGGGAGGAGTATCAGGAGTACTCACAGGTCGAATTCGTCTTCAGAGAATTCCGAACTATCCCCATCCCTTTCAATGTCCTCGTCCTCCTCGTCCGCGAGCTCATCACCCCTTCTCTCCGCCGGCTCAGGCTCAGGTTCTTCCTCGCTCGACGAGCTTGACTCCTCCGGGTTCAAGTCCATCGCGACCATCGGCATCCGTGGGGCTACTCCTGGTGGGTGTGCCCGCGCAAGCAGCCTCTGCCTCCGCCGTCTCTCCATCTCTGCGGCACCTTGGAAGTCAATGATCGGAACAACGCAGGCGGTCTTGCCGCATCTGACTGCTGTCCTTCGGTCGCTGCCCTTCCGCCATTTGTCTGCACTGTAGAGAGAGCTGAGCTCTCTCACCCACGATCCTTGATAGGTGAACTTGGTGCCTCCGGCTTCATGGGTGAGACGGGCATCGCAGAGATGACTTCCGTCGTGATCGGGGTCTTCATCGTCGGTGCAGCGGGAGCATCCTGATCTGCACCGTCTGCCTCCCGCCTCATCGACAACATGACGGAGTTGCGCGACATTGAGGCGCGTTTGCCATTGACCCACAGCCCCATCATGCCCGTCCGGGAGGGATCAAGGATAATCGTCGTGTACTTGAGATTGCCCTCAGGCTGGGGAAACCTGATTGTCGCCTACGGACAGCTGGGGCAGACTTCGTTGTCGGAAGGGGTCAGGGAGGTGGGCATGGCTACCTCGGGCCATCGCTCTACGTCGGCGAGGCCAGAAGGGCTTGAGTGAAAGCTGGTGCAGAGAGAGATGAGACGAGGGCCATAGGGGTCGTCTATGTTGCAGAGGTAGTTGAGACGGAGGCTATGGATGAGATAGCTAGATATGAAGATGAGTCCGAACCAAGTCCCCGTAGCCTCTACTGATTTAAGCAACCCTTGAACCTCCTGTCGGCTCGGAGTGCTGAGTTCTGGCCAGTTGAGATATATGAAGTAGGAGACGATTCAAGGTCGTCGTCTTCACGGGTAACACCCCGACAAAGCACAGCTGACATGCGCGCATGCATTGGCGGACGAGATGGTGCGACCGGACAGGTTCCCGGCAAGGTTTGAGAAGGGAGACAGTGCAAAGGTGTTCGACATCTGGTCTAGTATCAGCTCAGCAATCGGAAGCAGGCCGTGAACTATATAGGTATGTCGCATCTGAATCCCTTATGATACCGGGCTCTCGTGCTCCTCTGTTCCGGTCACATTGGTCCCATGTTCTGCTCGACGATACAGACATGTACGCACACGTTGGGTGCGGGGGCTACGATGCGTATGGCATCGATAAGCAGGAGGGCGCAATCGTCATAGTGTGCCTGACGGCTATGTGGGTATGGTCGTGCCGTTCGAGCGCGTCAAGGATGTGGACGCGTACTTCGCCTCCTCCATGACACACGTGTAAAGCTAGGGAGGAATTTACTCACAATCGTGCCTTCAATGGGTTTCTGGAAGCATGTATTAAGTGTAGTATTCCTTGTATACCATCTTCCTGGAGTAGTCTGGGTGGGTGTGTCGTTTCCGCCTGTCTCACGTTGTGCTCGCTGCATACAAGACACCTTGGAGAAAGTCGCCAGTGTCGGGCGGCACGACCATCTGCGCCCCTGGGAGTCACCTGTAGGTTTTCTGTTCTATTGCAACCCGCCATGTCTATGATATTTCTCAACCCCTGGAGGACCTCCGAGTACGCTTACCATCATCTGAGTCTGTAGTCTTTCCCCTGCGCTAATTCATGAAATTGCGGGCCCAGTCCAGTACCTCCACAGTATCTACAGCCCTGCACGCGGGATCGACCGAAACGTCGACAAGAGCGTATCATGCCTCAGGCCTCGGTGCCGATGGCAATGGTAGGGTCGCCCTGCACACGTTTCACACGGACGAACTCGTGCGACTTACGCGATTCACTGGCTCACTGGACTGTTCATACTTGCGTAGCAGAAGGCCTCGTGATCCTAGAACTCACTGTAGTGTGATAGAGCTATGTGAGGTCTGCCAGAGCTTGGCAGGAGGCCGTGATCACTGCTCTGCGATTGTCACTTGCAAATCTGTAGAGCGACGCGCAACGCGTAACAATGACGGTACACAGGCAAGAACTTAGTTAGAGGAAGACTGCGGGCTCGACATAGCGTATAGGATGGAAAATGACGCAAAGACAGACACAGTGGTAGGGAATATGATCAGAGGGGATTGACGTGCTCTTCCTGGAACCGTGCCCTCCAGAAGCTTCTCTCTCACGTCACCTATCGTCCTCACCAGTCGCCTTCGCCCTTCCCCTCCACAAGGCCGGTCACGGTGTTTGAGGGTGCTGCGGCAGCTTTCACTGCCAGCCAGCTTTCAGCATCATCGTTTGCAGGAGGGGTCATGTTGGAGGGTGGTGTGGGGTTCAGCACAGACGGTGAACGGCTAGGGCTCACCACGAAATAATCGTCGTACTCGGCGAATGAGCAAATGTCCATTAGTATTTAGGGAGGCATGCTCGGCGAGGACTTGACCGAGATGCCTGCAAGAGCACTGGCAGTATGTCCAGCTGAGGGGTCGAGATCGGAGGGTGGTGGAGAAGAGGTTGAGGAGGCAGCTAGGTTGGGATTGGCGGACGAAGACACGAGCTGCGAGAGTTGCGATGATTGTATTCAGGTGGACGCACGCGAAGACGCTGCCACCTCTGCTTTGCGCTTGTCCCGTGCATCTACAGGGGGCACTGTAGACTGCCGTGGGGTCGATAGTGCAGACGGATCCGAGGAGGTAGGCCCGTGGTGGTGGTTAACGTCACCGTTGAACCTGGGGTGAGATGAATGCTGCCGAAGACAGCGAGGTTGGCTTAGAAGAAGTGGCCGCGGGCGATATTTGAGGATCCGTGCTGGGGGGTATCGGAAGCGAGGATCTCGAGGCAGATGGCGATACAACATCGGGCCGTGAGACTGCAGAGCTGGAGGTAGCGGGAACTATTGAAGACGTACCTGGGATGACGCACGCGAGAGTGGTTATTGGGGCGCAGACGGTTTGGCATGTTGCTAAAGTTTTTTTGGTGTGATCCGCATAGGATAGAGGCGGGTTGGCGGGGCCAAATGGTGCAGGGGAGACCAAGTGTTCTGTAGTAGCAGTATAGGCTGCGTAGGAGATACGAGTACCAGATGTGGCGTAGCGAAGATGGACAAGCAAGCGCAGAAAGGTGTCGAGAGAAGCAGAGAATGAAGGGCACGGTGCAATCGATAGCCCCGTGATGCTGTGGCCGCTAGACAGGAGAGTGTGGTCAGGAGAGCTTGGGGGAGACCAAGGAGACACGAGATGTGCTAAGTGCGGAAGTTAGACGCGCTGGCAGGCGGGTCAAGCGTCTAACTTCTGCACTCTATCACGTCTCCCTCTGCTCAGGCTTCCATGTGTCTCCGTCTGTCGTTCTACTCAGCACCGCCTTCGGACCCCTTGCTGCACGGACAACGCAGGAGTCATGAAGCTGAGGCGGTGGCGGGAGGAGAGGGAGAAGAGACACTGGTGGGGCAACCGCGACAGACGGTGAGTAATCCATCCCTCTGCAGCTGTGGATGGCTCACAACTTCGGCCTCAGCCACCTCTCCCGCTCTGCTGTTTACGCCTGCTGTGGTCTCTTCAAGGGCCAGACAGCACCTCCTGCTCGAGGCCCACGCGACGAAGGATCGAGAAGAACAGCTCGGACGCGTATTGTCCCCACCAAGAAGCACTCCGCGGAAGACGTCTGCAAACCCACAGAGGGTTGGGAACTCGCCTAGCCCGCGAATCTCCCTACCGCCATTACTACCAGTATGTCCTCATTCTCCTTGTGTGTCGCTTTTGTAGAAACGATTGCAGTCGCATCTAGGCGACTGCCGAACCCCACCGCGTCCTCCAGTCCGGACACTGGCCCCAGGCACGATCCGCTCCGCCCGCTCCCTCACATCGTCCTCTAGCTCGGGTGTCACTAACCCCATCTCTCCTCAGCCTCAGCCCTCAGCAGGACTCCCGTCCGTGCCTCGTAGACGCCCTCAGCCACCTTTTCAGGAATGACCACGAAGCGCCGCCTGGCTTGCGAGGGTATGTCCCGTAGTCCCTCTCGCAACCTCTCACGGGCTCCATCCTCGGGCCCTGCGTTCGAGCACAAGCGTGAGAGTCCTATCACACCATGGGCTGTTCACGACGGCGAGACTGAGCAACAAAGCGCTACTCCCGCCCGATCTCCACTCATAAGCGACGCAAGCGCGGTGCTCGCAAGGGCAGGGGCATCACAGCGACATCCCGGACTAGTCGGTCGTCCGCGCACGACATTACCCTCGAGACGCTTGCATAAGCCTCTCAAGCGCTTGCCCACGAGATCTCCCGCACTTCACGACGCTCGGCCACCACTCCAATGTCCGCCACTTCGAACGTTCGTCGAGTTCCGTATCCTATTTCTCTCGGTATGTCATTTCTCGGTATGTCATTGCCGCCAATTGCTCTTCCCTTCCCTCCCTCTCTTACTTCTCTTAGTTCCTCCACCCCATCGATCTCCAAGAAGATGTCGAAGTGGAAGCTACTCTTCCGAAATAATAACGCCAATGCCGCCCGCTGCTAGTGCGAAGTCGTTGCTCGCGGCGGAAGATGACCCCAGCGCTCCCGAGGTACCGAGTTCAGGTAGCAAGCAGATGTCCGCAACCGCAAGCAACATTGCGAACCTGCTAATGAGCCTGAACGCCCCTCCCGTCCCTTCTTCCACGTCGCCGCATACTTCCGCTCCCCATCCTGCCGAGTGAGACCGCGAGCGCGACTTGGGCAGCTTTGGTGAGGACGACGATACGGGTTCGTGGAACCGCGGTCCTCGTCCCAAGCACATACTCTGCCAGCCTGTACGCGAGCAGCACATGGGGTCCCTCCTCCGGCTCTCCGTTCCGGTCGTCACAAGCTCGCGGAAGCGCAAAATGATGCTATGGCGGACCCAACGGCAGCACCGGGGACACGAGATTCAAGCGCGGGATGTAGTTGAGAGTTTGTAATAGATTAGCCAGAATGAGCACCGACGTCACCGTGCACACCACTGTACTCAATGAAGAATATTTGGGTGAACTATTTATCAAATATTTAGAGGGATCACAAGAGGACCCACAGCGCACACAGGCAGATCCTCGCTATGTAGCGCTGACACTAAATATTTGGCAGATATTTAGTAAAAATATTTAGTGCGGGGGAGCACCCTCCTCCCCTCGCTCCTACATACATCCCAAATATTTGGGTTTTGCCTCGAATATCTGGGAGGGGCATCCCTCCAACTGTCTCAAATATTTGGAGGGGCCACTATAACATTTGGGCCAAATAATTCGGGTTTTACTATAACTATAAGGATCGAAAAATTTATGTAACTGATATCCCTGCCGAAGAAGGCACGGCACGGCGCCTTGCGGGCTGGACTTGACTAGAGCTTATCAAGTTCGATAAGAACTATGTGATACGTGGGGTTGGCAAAAATGCATTCGCATTGAGTAGAAGATGTAGAATATGGCAAGGATATGGCAGGAAGACGACAAGCCGTTGTCGGAAGCGTTACTGAAAGATGACACCAAGCACACCTGAAAGCATAGCGAGAGGTACCTGTAAGTTGTACAATAACGTCATCATCAATGTACGAAGAAGGGTACATACCGATCGAGCTCCAAGCTCGGCCAAGATCTGCATTGTCTGGCCCGGAAACTCCTGTCGTCATTGCCTGGGTCAATATGTAGGATTTTCTCACGTACAGAGACCAGCGAAGAGCAGCTATATTTACTTGAGGGATCGGGCGGCCGTGATACACCGGTGCGAAAGCTCTTGCTTTGATCTTACACACGGCCAGACATGGTTTGTCGATGTCCGTAGCACATTGCTTACACGTACGTATGGTTTGATATTGAATCGCTCCCCAATCTCACAGATGCCGTCGTCACACCGCGGGCAGTCCATCTTTGATGGTGCACACTGGCAGTAAACAGATATGTGAACGAGGCGATGCATCTGAATGAGAGCGGGAGCTGCACAGATAAACTAGTATGAATAGAACGCATGAATCTCAATCTCAATCGCCCATTTCAGACTTTGAGAATTGTGCCAGCTTCCGCCCTACACTGTGTATAGATGCCGAGTGCAGCTGACCTAGACGTCCGAGTTTCAGACTCGTCGAGGATATGAGATTTTCCTTGGCTGTCGAGATGGCGATCCTGAATGATTATCGCGCAATCTATGTTCCACATGTCAACAGCACCAAGCTCTCAGTACTTGATTAGAGAGGGTCGTCGTCGGTGACGCGTTGGTTGGCGCCCAGATCCGGCGAAGGATCTGAGAGCCACAGTGACAACAGTAGCAAATACTGGGTGGCGCCTGGCCCGATGCGAGCAGCCACGACGAGGGCATCGAGCGCTGCAGCCTCAGGCCTCAGGTTCTACACAGTTTCATGATGGTCCTCAGAAGCCCCGTGAGCAGTCGCTGCACTCAGCGGGCTGGAATGTGAGTGCAGCCTCATACTACGCTCGAGCTTAGCCCCATGATCATTCGTCCGGGTTGACAGGGTCAGAAGTCAAAGGGAACCGCTTCCACCTCATTAGAGAAGCGGCCAAAGTAGAATCATCGTTTTGGAGTCGGAGTCGCTTTTTCACGAACGCGGACTCTGCTATGAATAGCTCCAAGCGCCATCTTCCCGAGTAGACTTGCAAGTTCCCTAAGCTGAAGCGGAATAGGAATGTTCCTCAGAATCGGCTAGACTCGTCCACTCTGACCTCAGCTCTAGTAAGTGAAGACGCATGCCAGATGGCCTGCTGACAGCCTTATCTGGAATCTCGTACGACGTTTTCCATTAATACAGCTTTGAGGCTCCCGTGCCCATCCCTCAGGCGGGCTAAGTTACCTAGCGTTGGCCTCACGACGTCGTTTCTGCACTCGCCTCCTCTCCACCACCGCTCTGCGGACCCACTCCACCGATTTCGCCGACATCCACAGCAGCAAGCCTAGAGTGGTCCATGGTGTTGCTGCTATCCCGCTCCCTATGGGAAACACTCGGGCCGTCTTTGTGTCTCTCAGCATTGGTGAGCCCCATTTCTTTCCATCTGCCTCGTATATCTACTGACCACTTCTTCCCATAAGCTAGCGCACCAGATATTCCGGAGGTGTGAAATGTTCAGCCTTCTACTCCATTCCTCTCTCGTATTTCTCCCTCCTGCTATGGCGACGAGCTACACCATCTTTGCCCCGAGCGACGAGCTCGGCGTATTCTCCACAATGGTCTTCTCCTACGTGGTATATCTTGGCATGCTATCCACGTCGGTCATCTTCTATCGGTTCTCTCCCTTTCACCCTCTGCATCGTTACCCTGGTCCGTTCTGGTGTCGGACATCGATGTTCTGGCATGCAGTTCGGATAACTGCAGGTCAGCAAATGAGATACCTGAGAGTCTTACACGAGCGTTACGGAGACATTGTGAGAATAGGTGGGAAGATCCCGAGGCTTCGGTACTACGCATTATTTGGATAGAGCTGACCTTGAATTCCGTACATGCTAGGACCAAACATGATCTCTGTACGGGACGTATCCCTGATAGGACCGGTATTAGGTGCTTCAGGCATACCCAAAAGCGCCTGTGCGTTGCTCCCACTTTGTACCTTCCTTGTACTTCGACCTGACCCTCGTGCCATCTTCACTCTTTGAGGCAGTTTATAAGGGCACAGTCCTATCTGAAGAGACTGTGCACATAGCTGGCATTCAGAATATTGAGGAGCACTCTCATCGCCGACGCGCATGGACCCGGGGGCTCGCCCCGACTGCACTCAGGCACTACGAGAATATTGCAGCGACTCGCATACGCCAGCTAGTCGACGTACTTGAAGTCCAAAAAGGAGTGGTCGTTCTGGGTGACTGGTTTAACTACCTTGCGTGAGAAACGCAGCTGTCTCTCTCTATTCGTGTGTTTGACTGGCCCCTGGATTAGGTTCGACTTCATGTCTGATATGGCGTACGTTTCAACGTCCTCTGTGATACTTATTCAATTATATTGGCATGCATGCAGTTTCAATGGAGGATCCGAGCTGATGCAAGAAGGAGATCACGACAATATATGGGCTCTATTGGAAAAGGGCATCGTGTGAGTATCTATCATAACGTATGGCTACCTGACTACCACGGCATGTACAGTGCAGGGCTTTTCATGGGTCAAGTCCCGTGGCTTGGGATCTACCTCGGCTACATTCCTGGTGCGACGGGACCGATTAACACGCTCCTCGACTACGGCAGAGAGCAGTCAATGAAGCGTGTGGCGCAAGGCTCCATTACTCGCGACCTCTTTTACTACCTTGTAGGCTCGTAACCTCGTCAGTATCTGCATGCGCTTAATTTTCTATGTCAGAACAACGAGGATCTTCCGCAGAAAGAGCCGCCTCCGTTTTTCCAGCTTCTGAATGACGGCATCGTCGCAATCATCGCTGGAGCAGATACCACCTCCAGCGCCTTGACGAGCATCTTCTATTGCCTATTGAGAGATCCCTCTACCTATGCGGCCATTCAGGATGAAGTCGATCAGGTTTACCCTCTCGGAGAGAACGTCTATGATATGAAGCGCCACCACGACTTGCACTACTTGACAGCGGTCATGTACGTATGTTTCACCATACTTCGACAGACCCTTACCGACAGCTGCAGACATGAGGCTCTCCGCCTCTTTCCGCCTGTTCCCACGAACAGCTCACGTCAAGTACCGCACCATTCCAAACCGCTTGTGTTCGGTTCTGTGTAAGCTCCTTCGCACTCTGGTCCACCCATCCCGTACCCCTGACATGAGGGCGTCTGTTCCGATGTGCGCAGGGTCCTTCCCCCAGGAACGCTCATTCATATCTCGCCTTACGTCCTCCACCGCGACCCCCGGAACTTCGTCTTCCCAGATACGTTCTGGCCCGAGCGCTGGCTCATCGCATCCGGACAACTGACCATCGAGAGCGCACGGCTGCCTCAAGGTCTCGCGCCACCGCCCGTTCACCATAGGACCCCGGACTTCCAGTTCGTGCACAACGAGGCGGCGTTCATCCCGTTCTCGGTAGGGCCGATGAATTGTCCTGGGAAGGGCCTGGCGATGCAGCAGATGCGGACTGTCGTCTGCGCACTCGTACAGAAGTTCCGGTTCCGGCTGCAGGCGGGGTGGGATCCGAGGGAGTACGAAGAGAACTTCAAGGACTACTTGACTGCGAACCGTCCGGAGTTGCCTGTCGAGCTGGAACCTCGATTTTGACTTGCATTATGGGCTATTTACTCTAACGCATCGGCAGCCCCAATGATACGCAGCTGCTGTGTATCGTTGTTGTACCGGTCCGATCGTGAAGTGTCGCTGCGGATGTGATCTCAGCAAGACCTCTCAATGACCATACGAAGTGCTACTAGTCAGAGTCGGTCGTTAGGCACGTCGGAATGCCTTGATGTCAGGCACAGCGGGCATACATGACAGCGTAGGATTAACTTGAAAATGTACTTAGCTTGCTATTCTAGTCCAACCTATGTAATCTAGCGCAACGAGGCTGTCCTCGTTGTCGTAAGCTCTCTTCCTGCTTCTCAACATCGGATTTAGCGTCTACTAACTGACTCCAGCGACGCGAGGCAGCGAAGGGACAGATACGGTGGGCAGCAAGCCATTCTCCATCTGTGACTTGTTCAACGCGACGAGAACGATGATGATCGTGGGATAGATGGCCTGTGTGCACCGCAGAGGTGACTAGGTCGCTCAAGACGGTATTTGACCGGGACACGCACTACGAGCGGCACGAGTGCACCGTTGATGATGATCCCGAATACGTTCCAGAAAGAGTCGGATCTCGTGTTCAATACCATCGAGCTTTCATACAAGCCTATCTGCCAGACGGCAGAAACCGCCTGCATTCGCCCGGTTCAAATGATTCCCCGTGCCCGGAAAGAGACGAGTATGACCACCCACCCAAAAGGTACAATATACCGCTCCAGACTCTATCAACAGGGCGAACACTTTCTCCATCTGCGACCTCAGGGGTCCCACGACGATATATTTTCGAAACTCGTGTCTCGCCTTCCTAGAAATCCTCATTGAGCGGACGTCGGCATTCCCGAGCTCATGGCCGATAGGTTCATACCAGGCTCTGTATCCCACAAGCAACGTGGCCAGAAGGTTCGTACTGAAGGACAGCACAAAGGCGGCCACGCCGTATGTGAGACCTGCGTACACCGATCCGATGGCGTGACGGTCGGGAGTCCATCTCGCGCTCGGCATGCACCTGAACACCGTGTCCACGATACCCAGCGCTAAGACGAGCGGAGTCAAGGTGAACGCAATCTCGAAGACCGGTGGTGGATGTCCTCACCGAACGTGGTCAGTAGGAAGACAGCGCATATGGTTTTGACAGCACGATTGCCTTGCCATAGGACGCATGCTCTCCAGCACACGATAGCATCTCCCAAGAGGACCTAGACGGACAGACATTGTCAGGACCGAGCACCTTTGTCCGATATGATGGGTGTCGAACATTAACCGTGAGCGTAGCAGTACTTGTGCAGCTTTGGGCGCGGTAGTAGTCTCGAGGCGCGTCCGAGTCTCGAGGCGGTCCGGGGATTATTTCCGAAGGAAGTGCCCGCAGGCTTGATGGCGAAACGGTCATCAAATCGAGAATGGTGCTCTGAACGGCTAGTAGTGTTATAATCAAGTATACCGTTGTAGATACGAAGAGTGCAAGGAGCGTTATGATGATCGGCGACTGAAGTCTTCCGTATTGCCTGCGGTGCGTCATGTGTGAATCCCATCTCGGTCTCAGCCGGGCGGAGTCCGACGGACCGTGTGAGAGCATAGATGGATGATACGATGAGAACTGTCAGGATTCCTGCACATGATATCTTAGCGTGCGGAATGAGAGGGCTACAGCCATCCCGTACCGTACAACGTTGCCGGTAACACAGCAAGAACAATCTGCTCTTGGATAGCACGTACTTGAGATATCCAGACTTCCTCATGGAAGGCGGGATGCATCGGACATGGGCACTGGGTACTGTTTGCTTGCATCATCGAGCAAGAGCCTCCGGGAAATCCTATGCGGTTAGCATCGATAGACATACGGAAGTAATCCTCGGATTGCTTACCCTGATGTGTGTCCTCCCCTGGCAGGTTGAGTCGAGTGCCGTTTTTGACGGCGAGAAGGATGGGTGTCTCTGCGGATTGGTGGAGGATCTAATGCTGACAAGTAATGGAAGATCCTCCCGAATTGCGCTGTACTATGTATCTGGTTTCCCTTGAGTAGCGCTTCAGTGGGGCATCTGTCACATGTGCCAGAGACTCGCGCTCGAAACCGACATGATAGTACTATATTCCCGGAATCTGTCTCCGCCGCTTCGGGGGATGAACTATTAGAGACACATTAGAGACTGTCCGCAGCTGAGCTTCCTGACTGCATACCGCCGAGCTGCCCATTGAGGGAGGACTGCCTCAAATGATATCCTCCCTGTCTCACGCGGCCGCTGCTCGCCGACCCCGCCAGCATTCCAATGTTGTCTCGCGTTTCGCAAACAGACCGCCATGTCGCGCGGAACGTATTCCGCAGGGCTCGGGGCGACTCTTCATCCCAGCCCAAGCCGAAGCAGATCGATGGCGCACCTTGCGGCATCATGCATGAACTGTACACCTCATCGCCTATCAAGGCCTCGTTCCTGCGAAGACTGTCGGACCGTCGTCTCTGAGACGTCCCAGCCTCTATGGACGAGTTCCCGAGTACTGAGCGCCGTGACCGCCTCAGAGGGACGATCCTGCCCAGCCGCCATCATTGGGTCCCGAACAGCAGGCTACCGCAACACCCGTCCCCGCTGATATGTACTCCGCGCCCGATCCCTGTGCTGCAAGCGCAGACATGCAGGCTGGGCCCGATCGCGCGCCGTGCAAGCAAACACCCCGATCCGCCCACATCACTCGTCGAGCCCTCAGGCTGCACGCCGCGGCGTCGCTTCTCCGGCCTCATCCGACATGCGTAGCTCGCCCTCACGCCTGGCCACCCATGCCGGCTACGCGCGCTGACACAGACAGACACCGGAGGCCAGCAGGAAGTCTGACCTCGGAGGCTGGCTCCGCACACTGGCACGTCCCGAAGGGACATTCACACTGCCCGACTGGCCGCAACGCTGTCCCAGAGGCGCGGGACGTTTGTGGGACGACCGCCAGCATGCGTGCCAACGAGATGGAAGGGAACGCGGAGGCTGCGACCAGCGCAGCAGCCACACGGAATCGGGGAGAGGGTGCCCCTCGCTCCTCGAGTATCCAACCTACGCCCGATCTGATCGAAACACATACGTCCGGAGTGTCCGCGGCCGCCGCCTGCTGCGATGTCCTTCGGGGTGGGGACCGCTGTATAATGCACGTATGGGGCCGCCGTCGCGGCACGGAGCCTTTTCCCGGCAGCGAGTTCAGCGACGATCTGTTCCCAAAGACGCGTTCGTCCCGAGCTGAAGCGAAGAGTCGGACGGGCCGCTGCGACCAGCGAGCACATGCATCGATGGTCGCGAAGGAAGAGTCGCAGACGGAGCCCGTCGACCTGCGGAGGGCGGCAGCGGAGGAGACGGCGAGAGCTGGGCACGGACGGCGGAAGCTGGTGGCGAGGGGGACCCCAGTAGTCGGCTACCTCGTCCGTACCAGGATGTCTGGTGCCTCCAAGGCGTCTGTCTCCGGCTCCCAGTTCGTCGCGAGTCTGCGCGGATGGGAGAGGTCAGCAGAGTGTATCACTGCCCGTGCAAACCAGTGCGCCGAGGCACGACGAGATGAGAGCGCACCCGCTCTCGTTCGCTCCGTTCGCGACCAGCTCTAGTATCGAGGAGTGTCAGGGGCAGGAGATGTTCGAACGCTCGCAGGCCTGCTGATTATAGCGCCGCCCCAGCAGACGGAGAGCGACGTACGGGTGTGCCCGCCACGGGAGAAAAGGAAGAGCAGAGGACGCTCATGATTCGTTAGATGAATCTGCGAGGTTTGGGACAGGAGACCTGAGCGCAAGGGGAGAAATCGAGGACGCTGTGAGCGTCGACGCGACACGTCGAGCATCTACGACGATTGCACCACGCATCCCTCCGCACCTTGTTTGGAGTCCTCGGTTCAGGTTATCTGAGAGCGGGCATCCCGGGCCGGGCTGTGACGCGTATCCAATCGCTCTCGAGCCAATGTGAACGAGTGTGAATGCATAGACTGTATGTGAGACATCGCCACGCGACGAACGACGAACGGCCATCCGCCCAAGCTACAAGACCCTGCGTCTGCCAGCCGGCTAGCCGGTGTACACATTCCCGCCGTACGCGTTCCCCGTCCCGCTCGTCCCTCCCGCGCCCGCCGTGTCTGCGCCCCGCGAAAGAGAGCATTAGAACGCACGCCAACTGAAAAAGACAGCCACGTACTCGTCCCGCTACCGGTAACGGCCCCGTTCTCGGCGTCGTTCACGACCCGCCCGCCCCGCGCGTTCCCCGAGTCGCCCGTGTACGCGTTCCCCCCCGGGCCCATGGCGAGCACGCTGGCGCCGCCTCGCGCGTCCCCGGAGTAGGACGTGCCGCCCACGCCCGCTTGCTCTGTCGTCGGGTGAAAAGCGCGCAGAATCAGCATCGCGGCCACGCGCATACATACAGGGGTACTCACGCTGGGCGTTCTGGGCCTCGTCCCCGACGGCGGCGTAGTTGGTGATGCTGCCGCCGGACGCGTCGCCCGTGACGCCGCTGAAGGCGTTGCCGCCCGCGGTCTGCGCGTCGCCTGCGCGCCCGCGAAGAGCGCGAGAGGACGGGGCGAGGGCGGGGACGGCGAGGACGGAGCGGGCCAGGCTCGTCTTCTGCAGGTCGCTGTCGAGCGCCTTCGCGGAGGACAGCGAGGAGTGGGCGGCGAGGACGTTCGGACTCGCTGCGAGGGCGAGGGTGGCGGGGGCGACGGGGAGGGCGGACACGAGGGCGGGGACGACGGCGAGGAGGAGCACGGCGAGAGGCAGGGACGGGGTGGGCATGGTGCTTGGGTGTGATTAAAGAGACGTAGAGTATGAAGAGAAGGAAGGTGGGAGCGGCGTGTGCGGGGACGGGTGTCTGAAGAGGTTCGATGGCGGCTGGTTCGATGGCGGCTGGTTCGATGGCGGCTGGTTCGATGGCGGCTGGTTCGATGGCGGCTGGCTGGCCGCCCCAGCTCGGATCCCGCCGTGGCCTGTTCTGGGTCGACGGTGGCTGCATTGGGAAGGAGACGAGCGTCCATGTCATCACAGACGGACTATCTCCCACAGACGCAAGCGGTCCCTCTCCAGGTGTCCTCGCCCACCCAACGGAGAGCGACACGCCGCGTATAGTTTCTGCAGCGGGTCGTCCGGCACCAGCCGCGGGCAGCGTCGCGCGACAGTGAGTACGGTACCAAAACGTCCCTGGTGGAAAGTACCCGGTTGAAGTCGATGACGTGCAGCTCGACCGTCGCGGCACAAAGCGAGCCGCCCATCCCGAACTCGACGTCGCGCGCGTCGAACCCCGCGCCCCAGTGGATCCGCGATCGTAGAAGGCGAGCGCGGGCGGGAGCGCGAACAGCGCGTCGGGGCCGCAGCGGGCGTGAACGGCGTGGAGCGCGTGGTACTCGTGCTCGATCTGGGCGGCGTGCGCCGGGCCCGGGACGTGGACGACTTGGATCGCGAGGGCGCGGCCGGGGGGCGCGAAGACGGATGCGAAGCTGCCCGCGCCGATGCGAGACGGGGTGGTGGGCTCCAGGGATCCTTCGCCGGACGCGGACGGGGTGTCATCGCCGACTGTTGCGGAGCGATGAGACGCTCTTCCGCCGCCGGGAGGAACAGCTTCCGCGCGGATACGGGCTTGTATCAATTGTATATTAGTAACTACGACTCCTATTGTACACCCAGCTTAATATATAAGCGTGGGATCAGAAGCCTTGCTTCATCATCCCACGTTCCTCTTCTTATCACTTCTCTACAGGTTATGAGCCCTGCATAGCTCAGAAGCCCGTTCGCTATTTTTAACTCAACTTTATTTTTCGAACTTTACCCACACTGCTGTGAACCGTCTGGACCAACACAATGGCCGACGAAACTTATCGTATCCAACCGCTTCGTGGCGAGACGAACTACGCCACTTGGCGTATCCAGATGTCCGACATCTTGGAGGAAGCCGAGCTATGGGACTACGTCAGCGGTGCCTTGACACTGCCTCAAGACGACGCCCAGAGACCAGCGTGGCGG
>NW_006767000.1:0-3883 GCF_000275845.1 Dichomitus squalens LYAD-421 SS1 | reverse complement strand
CATCGCGCGAACGCGGTTGTGATCGTGGATTAGATTTGGAAGAGCTAGGTCCGGGAACCTGTGACTCATTCCGAGGACTTGGAACTGACGCAGGTCGAGAGCGACTCGATTCTCCGCGCTGTTCCACCAAGTTCCTCCACAATGTTTGTTTTTCTATCTCCTTAAAAATGTCTGTAGGGTGCCGTGATTCACCATAGACATTTCCCTCGCGAGTTGGTACTTTCCGCTCTCTCCCAGATCGGCGCGGTGAAGGCGCACGAGATCTGACCGGTGGAGGTGGCGGCGACACTGGGCGTTGCACAGGCACAGGCTGTTGTTGCGGAGCGATGAGACGCTCTTCCGCCGCCGGGAGGAACAGCTTCCGCGCGGATACGGGCTTGTATCAATTGTATATTAGTAACTACGACTCCTATTGTACACCCAGCTTAATATATAAGCGTGGGATCAGAAGCCTTGCTTCATCATCCCACGTTCCTCTTCTTATCACTTCTCTACAGGTTATGAGCCCTGCATAGCTCAGAAGCCCGTTCGCTATTTTTAACTCAACTTTATTTTTCGAACTTTACCCACACTGCTGTGAACCGTCTGGACCAACACAATGGCCGACGAAACTTATCGTATCCAACCGCTTCGTGGCGAGACGAACTACGCCACTTGGCGTATCCAGATGTCCGACATCTTGGAGGAAGCCGAGCTATGGGACTACGTCAGCGGTGCCTTGACACTGCCTCAAGACGACGCCCAGAGACCAGCGTGGCGGAAGAAGGACCGCAAGGCACTCCGGATGATCCGAGTGCGGGTGACGTCAGAAGTTATTAACGTCGTACAAGACGCCGAGACCTCCAAAGGGGCATGGGAAGCACTGCGAAGCGAGTTCCAGTCTTCCGGGTCGATCGGACGCGTCATGGCGCGCCGAAAGCTATTTCATACGCAGTGCCCCGAAGGCGGGGACATCGAGACACACCTCAGGACGCTCCGAGGTTACCGCTCTGAACTCAATACACTAGGAGGATCTATGACCGAGGAGGACTTCTCTACGGCAGTCCTCATGTCCTTGCCGGACTCTTGGCGCCCGTTCATCCGATCAATAGACGATCAAGATCTGGCAGCCGCCGAAGGCTCCGAACCGAAAATCTCTTCGGCTACCCTAATCGTGCGCATACTGCAAGAATGTCGTCAGGATGCCTCTCGCGACGACACCGACACTGCCCTCCAAGCTCGAGCCAATAGGCTGCGACTCACCTGCTTTAATTGCAACAAACGTGGCCATGTCCAGGCCGAGTGCCGGTTACCACGGAGGGACCACGGAGGCAATCAAGATGAGCGCGATCGCGATCGAAACTTCGGTCGAGAACGCTTCGATCCCCGGAACTCCAGTCGCAACGGCAATCGAGCTAATTTGGCGGATGACGAGGATCCCGACGATCTTGGCACGTCCGAGCCCTCCGGCACAGTCTGGGTTGCCACCCACGACACTACCGTGCTCCAATCAGTCGATGACCTGCATTGGTACCTCGACAGCGGAGCTACCACGCACGTCGGGCGAGATGGGCACGATTTTTTCACGTACACTCGTACTCCCGGAGCAACCATCCAGGGCGTTGGCGGCCACAGTGTGCCCAAGCTGGGCCAAGGGAACATTCCCCTCAGACCGCTTACGACCTCGAGCGCACGCGACCACATAACCCTCACCAATGTCGCGCACGTCCCCGCTGCTAGCCACAATCTTGTCTCAGTGTCCCGACTTACCGAAAAAGGAGCTCGGATCAACTTCGAGAACTCTTCCGTCACGATCACCGATCGCAACGGGAACACGGTTGCCACAGGCAGCAAGTCGGGCCGATTGTACCGCTTGGACTTAGTAACCGAGGCTGACCGCACGTTGTCGGCCACCGAGCCTATTACTTGGGACCAAGCACACCGTGTATACGCTCACCTGAGCACCGGATACTTGGAGATGCTCGTCCGGCACCAGATGGTTACTGGCCTGGCCGTCGACCTTACCTCCCCACCTCCCGACCAATGCGACGCATGTATCCAAGCTAAGCACCACGTCACCCCTGCACCGAAAGAATCGCATACTGTGATCGAGAACATCGGGGATCTGACTGTCTCCGATAACTGGGGACCTTGCCGCATTAAGGGCATACGCGGAATATTCTATTTCACCACGTTCACGGACGGTCACTCTCGGTACTCCGTGCTCTTCTTTGTCCCAGACAAGAAGCAGACCCTCGCTTCTCTGAAAGCGTACCACGCTTTTCTTAAGAACCAGAAAGGCGTCGACATGAAGACGCTCCGCATTGACAACGGCCGGGAATACGTTAACCGGAGCGTCAAGGACTTCATCGACTCTCACGGCATGATTCTCGAACTCACCGCGCCGTACTCCTCTTTCCAAAACGGGATAGCGGAACGCCTGAATCGAACGCTCATCGAAGCCGCCCGAGCCATGCTTTTCGCGCGCAAGCTCCCTATGTTCCTGTGGCCCGAGGCTGTTTCATACGCCATGTACATCAAAAACCGGGCACCTGCTCGCGCGCTCATGCAGCAGCGAAAAACACCTTTCGAGGTGTTCTGGGGTCGGAAGCCTGACGTGTCCCACCTCCGAGAGTTTGGCGCCGACGTCTGGGTTCTTCGCCAAGAGCCCGGGGTTCACAAGCTCGAACCCAAATCGCGTCTGTGCAAGTTCCTGGGTTTCTCCGAAGAATCCCGGGCCCACCGAGTTTGGGATCCGCAGACCAGACAGGTCCGGACGTCCCGAAACGTAATCTTCTCGAAAGAACCCGGCCTCGTCAGCGAGATTACGCCGGAGAAGCGCTCGCCTAGCTTGACATCCGACCCTCCGTCGGTTGAGGGGGAGCAGCTGCTGGACGAGCAACCGCCTCCAGGCCTTGACAGTGACTTGAGCGAGCTCACGAGCGACGACGAAGACGACTTCAAAACGGCCGTCGGAACACCGGCACCGGGAGACAACTTGGCACGCCCCCTACCGGCGCCGATCACTCCCATGCGCGACGCTGTCGCAGCAGACACCCCATCCGCTCCCAAAAAACCTTCCGAACGTGTTCCAACACGTGCCACGCGTCAATCCGACAAACCGCGCCTCAATTATCGAGCTATCGCGAACCCAGCCGCACGCTCTGTCCCCGACTGGACTAAGAATTTGCGCTCCTACCCGGATAGCGCTCAACTCGTCCAGGAACCTGAATACGCTTTCGTAACCAGCCCTTCAGGCGATCCTCAGAGCCTCGCCGAAGCCAAAGCCAGTCACGATTGGACGGACTGGAATGTGGCGATGGACCGAGAAATATCGCAACTCACTAAGCTCGGCACGTACGAGCTAGTGTCCCTGCCCTCGGACCGCAAGCCTATTGGCTGCCGCTGGGTATTCCATCGAAAGCTCGATTCTTCCGGGCGTGTTGTCAAGCACAAGGCGCGTCTCGTGGCACAAGGCTTCTCACAGATCCCGGGCCTCGATTTCGACAAGACGCACGCGCCCGTGGTTCGCCTCGAGACGCTTCGCACGCTTCTGGCTGTCGGCGCAGCCCTCGACTTCGACATCCAAGTAGTCGACGTGGTCGGAGCTTACTTGAACGGACATCTCCAAGAGGAAATCTATATGAGACAACCGCCCATGTACGAGGACGGATCTGGACGCGTCTGCCACCTCCTCCGCACTCTGTACGGACTTAAGCAGTCTGGCCGCGAATGGAACAAGGAGCTAGATAGCGCCTTTGCCCAATTGGGCTTCACGCGTCTTACCTCGGATCAATGCGTCTATATTCGCACCCGGGGTCGTGAAATTTGCATCGTAGCCGTTCATGTCGACGACATGACAATCCTAGCATCCTCGCGGGCTGCGTCAGATCTGCTCAAAGCG